>NW_022602864.1:80000-380000 GCF_008692095.1 Etheostoma spectabile | reverse complement strand
TGTCATCCAATTAATGCCAGTGTTTGAATATGCAAAGCACTCAAAATGCAAGCAGGCAAAATTTCCTAGACAATTTGGCCATGGCCTGTCGTAATTTAAATTTGTATAGATCGTTTTGCACATGCATTGGAATATGTTTTAAGTGTTGTAGGTGAATGTCCGCAGCATTCAAAAACGGAAAAAAACGGTGCAAACATAAGGGGATTTTTTTCTATGTTGTCGAAGCATGCATTGAACCTATTGATGAAGATGAAATAAAGCTCAAGTCGGATCTCACAATTCTGCTCCGGCAGTCTCTTAAGTCTTCTACTGATAGTATGATGGTGCTTGCCATAGGCCACATACAGCTGCCAGACACTAAGACTTAAGCTCCCGCTAAATCCCCTGACGTTGCTTGTAATGTGGCACACAGTTTTGACTGTGTTTATAAAAGATCTCGCCAGTTAGCAAAGCTTCATTGAGTTTACAGAGTCGGGTGCACAAAGGTGCCAACACAATTAAACATAATTTGAGTTGAGTTTATATCCCCAACGTGGCAGAGACCTAAAATGTCATTTTGATACTTACATGTTGGACTTCTTCTGAAGTCAATGTGTACTGGGTCTCGCTGTTTACACGGGCACACACCTTGTAATGTAATAAGATAAATTAAATGTGTCTTGTTTCGATACTTGTCATTTCTGCATGTAAATCACATGTTTTGATTATGTAACACTTAATATTTTTGCCAAATTAAATGGCATTTTCCTGATCTGGAAACATTGATTCTACTGGATTGGGTTCATTTCCATCTACCTTCATGTAATGTATTCAGAATTGTATAGTGTTAACAAAAATGTCCTTTCATGGGAGAAGGTAGATGGGTTTTGTGTTTATTTTGACAATATGCAAGACTTTCATACCTGAATGTGTGGGGACAAGATTGTAAGACTTTTTGTATTATTATTTTAGTTCTGGAAACACATAGGGGTCTAGAAGACGTATGTATTATAATAACAGTACAATGCTGTTTATGATGACTGTACTGTATATAAAGTGCCAACACAAGCACTAAGTCATGAGAATTTGGTGATGCATTTCTTAATATTCACCCATTCTCCATGTACTACAGTTTCAAACAATAACTTTTAGATATTATCACCATCATTATAATTAAGTGCCAATGTCCTACATTAATGTAGTTTTAAAGGCACACACAAGATTGTATTGTCCTTTTTAATAAACACGGTAAATGATAACTGCTGCTGGATTTGGGTTGTTTTTTAAGCAAAATAGTCAGTAAAGACATTACATTTTATTAAATGCATCCTTACATTTTGCAGCTGATCCGGCTAAACAAACACTGCTGTGTACATTTGATGCAAATCTTCCCTAAAGTAGATTGCTTTTCAACTGTAGAACACCTGTTCTATCATTCTTACGGATAAATTAAAAGCCACTCTCAATTAACTCTGATCTCACTGGCAGTCAAACCATGATTAGTGTTGAATTGTGCTGATTTGTGTCAAAGCTTTTGTTTTTCTTTGTTTTCAACCTTGCTTAAAGCAGCTCTTCCTTTTTACTCTGGAGAAGTTCCCATGCCTTCCTGGCAAAAGAGAGAAGTGGCATCGTTTGACAACTGAATAACAAGATTGCTTGTTAAAACTCCACTCTAATTTGCCTATGTGTGCAACAAGACTGTGTGAAGTCGTTTGGGACCAGAAACACTTGTGTTGTTTACTGGCTGATGCTTTTAAATAGTGGATCGGATTGCTTCCCCGCCGCATAGCAGGTTAAAACATGACCTCTCCCCTGTCATCTCAATCCAGTAGTCCCAGAAGAGGTGCACCTCTACACCGCAGCAGCTGCCACTCTTGTCATAGCAGTGGTAACCACGGACACCAGGAAAAAACAAAATTACTGTATGAAATTGACAGCATCATTTCTTAAATGAAACAATCTTTGAATGCTACAGATGACTGACAAAGTGACAGAACCACCTGTGCTGATTGAATAATTACATTAAACTTAGTTAGATGCAGCCCTTCTCATGAAGTTAATTTCAAGATTATTGTTAATGGTGACAGAATTGGTAGCGTGCATCGTGATTAATTTTTTATCTTCCTGTGGTAACTTATAGTCTGCCTTGGGAGACACCGAACACAAATAAGTGTGTAATTGGGCTTTATGTAGGTGTCACCTGTTGTATTCATAAGCTAATTGGCATACTCGTTGTCATCCTTACACAGTCATCAGCAGATCAGTTTCACAGATCCCAGCTTTTGTACGGCACGTGTCATCTGAGTGCCTTCTAGATTAAAGCCCCTTAGTTCATTGTGCATTATATCATATTGCTGTAATTTGAGGAAATATCCAGCAAACGTGTTATGTAAGATTCTGTGGGTGCAGGAGAGCCCAAGCGTGCCAAAGAGGGCCACCCACAGGTCACCTGTACTCCCCTTTAAATATGGATGGGCGTCATAGCAGGGATCAGTGTCACCCCACACGTGTCTGTGAATGGAAGTGCCTCAGGCAATCATGGAGAAACTTATATGAGGAGAAATTCAGCAGATGGATGAGGTGTTTTTAGGGGGAAAAAACAGACCTATTTGGGCAGCTGGTCTGAACTTGTTGGATGATCGGGGGCCAGATGTCAAGGTTAACCCTGCAAACTCCCTAGAGTATCAAACCCCACCCACTCCTCCAATGCAGGACTCTGCTGAATAGTTGACTATTCTGAATAGGTGCTTGAGATAAATCAGGTGTCAAACGTGTTGCAGCGTTGTGCATTGTATTGATGGTATTGTCTTCCTCTGATAGCTGCCACGCGTCTGGTATCAGGTGAACAAAGCCATTTGACCACCAGAGGAAAACATTAAACAGCAAACAAGGGTGAAGGATACAGACTAGAATGCATAGCTGCAAAAGGGAGTGTCAATAAACACATACAGTTTAGCCTTACCCATTAAAAAGTATAAATGTAATAAAAACTAAAATAAGTTAAACAAACATTTTATTTGCTTTCACACACTGTAGTGTCAGAGCTTTTATATGGAGCTTTTGTGAAAAACTCAGATAATTGAGGACAAGCCAGTGAATCATCGTTAGGGAATTCAGTAATGATGTGCTGATCTATAAAAAAAAGTATTTGTTTTTATTTATAGAAATGTATTGGATGTCATTGGATAAAATAAATTTTGTGACACTTTTTTTTCTTTTGCTAAAGATTTGAAAGTCAACACACAACAGTGGAGATAAAGTAAAGTAAAGTGGCTACAGGAATGGATACAGGTATAACGTTGGTGATGTGACAAACCTGATAGCTAGCTTAGTTCAGATACCAGTTCAGGCCTCAGCTCAGTTTTTGCTCATAATGCTGCAGTTTACAGACCCCTCCTGCAGGTATTTGAGTTTGTAACGTTATTTGTTTGAATTGTACGTTAGTAGTACAAACATTATTGTTTATTGTGTCCGTTAACGTTATTTTATCCTATATACCGATTTAGCTAGCTAGCTAACTTAAAGCTAGCTAGTTTACTTCATTTTACTGTTAGCTGCTACCTTACTGCACATGGCAGATACTACATGCCTATAAAACAACCAAGTTAGCTAATAATACTGTTTGGCCTAACGTTACTGTTATTCTGCAATTTTGCAAATGCAAAATGTAACATTACTTCAAAACTGTATAATATGTGGCTTTGATATCAAGGCAACGTAGCTAATGTTGCAAACAAGCTAGCTGTCATATTTCTGTTAGCTAACTAGCAAACTACTTTTTTATAATTCAATAGTGATACAAACAATCAAGGCGCAATGTTTTCATTGTGTTCATGTACATTTGTAAAAAAAGTGTTTACAGCTTTTCGGTATTAACATGATATAACAAAACATATCAAGGTAACGTAGCTAATGTTGCAAACAAGCTAGCTGTCATATTTCTGTTAGCTAACTAGCAAATTACTTTTTTATAATACAAAATTGATACAAACAATCACTGCACAATATGTTCGTTGTGTTCATGTACATTTGTAAAAAAACGTGTTCACAGCTTTTCGGTATAAACATTATATATAACAAAACACAAATAAAGAAAATAAGATATTAGAAATAAAGTAATAATAATAAATAAAAGATTCTCTTGGCGTTGTCCTTTGTCATGTATTGGAAAGATTTAGCATAAAGCTTAGCAAAGTTCCTTCTTCCAACCGTTATGTGGGGTTTGACCTTATTATATATATTTTCACCTATGAATAAAATGTTTAAAATGCTCAGTGAAGTTATTTATCATAAAATCCAGATTTTTATCCTTCAAAAATATTTTTGCTTTAATTGACATTTCCTTCTAAGGGTGTAGCTGTATACCTTTAGATTGGAGCCAGCATTGAAAAGACAGCCACAATTCATTAATCGGTTCACACTGAAAGAAAATGTTCAACTGACTCTGTATCGCTCTCACAGAAAACTTTTGCTTTCGCTATTAAAGTAATGATAATATTTTAAATGTCACTTCTTTGGCTTTTGGTGGGAGAAGATACAATAAGGATTGTTTCCTCATCTTTTGTGCCTCTTCACCTCTATAGTCTCAGAGAAAATATTTTCTTTTCAGTTGAAAGGGATAATATTTTATACATAATACATTCTTAACAAACTTTTTAGTGAACTATTTGCAGTTCAAACTGACACCATCAACACAAAGAGGCCTCATCTCTGACCTAGCTAGCAAACTACAGTACCTAGCTAGTAGCTAACTTTATTTGTCATGGTTATTGCTCACTAGCTAGCTAGAGATTAATTAGTTTAGCTAATTCTGTTATCAAGTTGAATATATAACACAAGTTAAAATGAACTTAACTAGTGCAGTTATGTTAGTTGTATTTTAAAATGACATTAAATAATGGTAATGTTATGTGAACATGTTTGCATAACACTAGCTAATGTTACTCTCACTCCCCGATGTAAGTCAAGTGCAGATTTGAGTCGCCTATGCGTCACTTTGCGACGAGTGAAGATGTGAGTTGCGCATGCGTCACTTTGCGACAAGTAGCCTACAAGATGCTAACAGGAGACTTCTGTAATGTCAATACAGTGAAAATGGACCTACTTAACACAGTTTGTTTACAAGTTAGCAATCAAACACAACAAAGGTTGTCAGTTGAATGCCGTTTTGAGTTAATGTTAACAATCAAACAGTCATAGATAACTAAAACGAATTATGAAATAATTCCATCTTTTGTTATTGTTTGTAATGAGAAAAGTTTATTATTTCATGGATTTCACAAATTTCAGTATGCCACCTTATGCCGTAAATCATTTAAATCTGAGCATACGCAACACATGCTCAGATTTTCATTGGGCAGTGACAGTTACACAGAGGTTAAGTTAACGTTACATAGTTCACACGTTACTGGTAACGTTAACGTTAATTTTAGAAATATATGAATTGTCTATGTTGCCACTATGTTTTATTGGATGAAGGTCAGAGGATAACTATAGCTAGCTACTGTATGTTAAACAGTAGCTGGAAGGGGGGGGGGGGGGAGCGATTTTCCTAGCAACTTGAATGGCTAAAGGTATGAAAATGAACAAAGTGAGGTAACAATTGGCCAAATGGCGTTACGTAATATTGCTAATTCAAAATGTTCATAAAACTAAATTTATGGTAGAAATAAGGTTCAAACCATTACGTTAACAGTTAACAGTGGTCAATGATGCACTCATTACTAGTATAATTTTAGCCCATAATATAATCAACTAAATGAGTACCATTAAAGAATTGTAGATTTTCATCCAGTGAATTCCATTTTACTCAAGTCAGATTACACCCTGTGCATTAGAACCTCTTTTAGACTTTGAGGTGTTGTGCTCTTTGCAGGCCTGGCTGTTTGGAGAACAGGTCCAATTTGTAGGACCGCAGCGTTTCCTCAGCAAGCTGGTGAGCGACTGGTCTCATTATCACTGTCTGAGCAGCACGTGCCTGGGACTTATCACCTACAAATTAGGAAACATGAGCTGTCAGCAGACTATAGGTTTGCATTTAGTCATTTTTAGCCTGTAATTGGCATCACAAATAGCTTGTAGTGGGATCACTTGTTTGAAAGCAATGAAATTCTCGCTGATGCTCTTGTTATCAACAGTGAATAATTACATATTATGATCAAGCAGAAGATTGCCTGACAGTATTATTAATGGTCTGGATTAAACCTAATGCACCCTACATATGTTTTTATGTGTGGAAGGAGGTTAAATTTCCCCCAATCTAAAGAAAAAATAACGGTCAGTGTGTGTGTATTGTTATTTATGTGGGTTAGTATGATAAATTTCCTGTTTAACTTTGGTTTGTGATTATCGCAGCAGGATAACCCAGCAGCAGCAGGTAGGCCGCTCACTGCTAACGTCAAGCGCAGTTGTAGTTTGCAGTGGATAGATCACATTAGAACTTCACTGCAATAGCTCAGTAAAGCCATGTTAAAACTAGAGTAATACAATCAATCAATCAGTCATCTCCTGACTTCACAGCACAGGAGAGCTCTGCTGGAATGCTGCTAAGCTGCAGATGTACCAGCCAAATTACTCCGGAGGGGAATTACCAGGCCATAAATCCAGACGTCAGGAGGATGGCTGTAGCCTATTTCACGGTAAAAAAACCATGCAACTTGTTTCCATTACCTCCATAAAGAATGTCTCACTGTGCAGAGCTCAAACTTATCGCTGACGACAGATCTAAACATGTTTGCATCCAAACACAGCATTAAATCATCGGGGCTTGAAACAAAACATTGTGAGAATCTGCTCTAGTCATTCGCCGTGTCCTGACAGGTCCTTCAAATTAAATCATCTGATACATGACAAATTATGAGAGCAACTAATAATCATCTCTTGCTCATTCATAATCTTCTGTAAATCTGAGGCATGTTGTAGCCTGCAGGTTTTAACTTTCTCCAGATAGAAGCTTAGTTGTGTAACATCTAAGTGATGTACCAGGCTTATTCTGACTAAACATTTTCATTCTACAATGTTACCTGGATTTAAAGATTCATTATCGGATTGTTATCAGATCTAATGGTTTTAGCAAAACACAGGATCCTTTCACCTATTTTATTTGTGCAATTCTCATGTAAGTAGAAGGCAAACAACAGACACACACTCTAGTCAACACAACACAGTAACCACTGGCATCAGATCGTTGGCAGGTACTGGGCTTCATTATTGCTAATTAAGATGTATAAATATGCTGTCTGGCACTTGACTTGTCGTTTGCAATAGGCCATTTTTTCCATCAAACTCTAAAAGTGCCAAGGTAGACAAGGTGAGGACACGAATGCTGGTAGTGATGCTTCAGTGTGTACTCTGTGGGCACATTTCAGCTCAGCTGGCATACATCTGACTGATGCCTTTGGGTGCCAGCAGCTAAACAAGCCCAGGTTTGAGGGGAGCGTGTTGTATATTTGTGCTGAGCTCAGCAAAGTCTGCCAATGTCTTTGAGTGTCTGGCTTCATGGTTTCTCATACAGAGCTCCTTGTTGAGCTGCGCTCTCTGGTCGTCTTACAGATGATGGCAGTGGACAATTTATAGTAGGAGGCACAGCCAGGAGGAAGTGACATCACTGCACGCTGTACAGAAAGAACCTGAAGGGACTCAGGATTCAGTCCGCTTATTGTTTTTGGGCTAAGTTAGACATTTCAGAGAATTAACATCAGTTTTGCCTGCCACCACCTTCAGTTTAGTTGGAATGTCAATGGTTACATGTCAACTCAATATTCTTAAGTCAAACAACTAATGTAAAAATATTACATTTGAAATGGGAAACCAAAATGTAAGTATAAAAAGGGCTTTGTTTGATTGAGCTGTGCTAAGCCTCTGTGTACATTGCTGCCACCAAATTATACTTCAATGCAAATTGTGAACATGAATACAAAGATATTGTAAATCACACTAAAGTCTGTAATCCTGAGAGATCTATGAAGGGCAGGAGAGGCACAATTTGACAAACAAATTGACTTGAGGAGAAACTGTGCTTTTACTGTTAATTTGTTGTTAATTTATTTTGATTTGATTTTGAATTTGTCTTTAACTGGGAGTCTAAATGTCCAGATCCATTGTCTGAATATGACAGAGTGTAAGGCAAACCTTCAGCAGCTCAATTAGGACTCTCTCTGCTCACAGAGCCATTTTGTGATTTAGTTTGATAAGAAACTGTGTATTTTTTACATTAAAATAGTAACTGTGGCAAGTGTAAGAGGTTTGTAGGATAATCAAACGATGGTGCTGAAACTATCCTTCAACATAACATAACAACATACATTCTTTCTCTCAGTGATCAGACCTGGGATCCTTTTAGGTAGTAATTTAGTCACTTTCAATCGGAATACTTTTATCAGATTGCTTTAAGAACATAATAATATAATAACATGATATTAGTGATTCATCCTTTTTAATGTTGTTACCTCTTATGACCATTATCAAGTAGGTTTTGCAGAGTTTTTTACCCCAGTTAACATGCTGCTTTCCCTGCCCACACTCATCTAGATGGACCAGGGACTGAAGCCAGTGGTCGGGGCCCATTTTATGAAGAATTTGCTCAGGTTTGCTGTGCTTGTAGTGATAAAAACATTCTAGTTTCTGAAGGAACATTGGCTGTAAATCATGTAATCATGAAACCAAAACTAAGGCTCTGTATACTGCTTCTACCAAGGAGGATTTGATTTGTGTCCTTTTTGTCTTTTTGTTGTTAATTGCAGATATGCACTGTGACTAATTTAGCAGTACTGTTTCTGTGTAAAGGAAACAGCGCATACCAGTATGAATGCCAGTCAGCTCCCAAGTCTGAATGTAAACATGTGCAACCTTTCCTCATCCTACAGATACCACGGTAGGAGGTATTTGTCTGCATATAAAACATGTTCTTACAGCTTGTCTGCTGAGACAAAATGAAAAAAAAAATAATGTTGTTTTGTCCTCTCCCTATATGCAAAAGATTAGTGTATTCCCAATGCAAGTGTTCATTGCTACCTTCATTTAGCCAATGGGTGATACAATTTATGCTATGGATCAGTGGCATCACCCATGATTTGTACCATTTAGTTTAGGATTCTAAAAATAAACAATACTATACCTCTGCCCAATCGTTTAGATTTTGGCTTGCATGTGGCTTGCTGTGTGTGAATCCTTACTAATGTGACAAGCACATTACTGTAAATGTGGGTCACTGAACAACGCCCGTAATTCCTCTGCAGTGACTAATTAAGAAAAAGAACAATTAGCCAATTGACCAATTAATAACAATCCCTTAATCTACAAAAAGTGATCGGCAGGAAAGATCTATTGGTTTTTCTTCACTGTGAAAAGAGAAACTCCATGGGCATTCTGTACCAGACAAGATTTAAAAGGCCTTTAATCTAATTATCTGAGATAAATAATGATTCATGCTATTACAAAATTGCTCGTAGAGAGGATTACAATATCATAAAATACAAAGTAATAAGTTTTACTAAAATGAATTGAAATTTCTCTTGCCTCATTCTCTGTCTGTCTTTCTCTTTTTCTCTTTTTTTGTAATGCGTACTAAGTCATCTCCATCTAGAGTCCCATCAGTCATTTCCTGGTGGTAACCATTTTCTGTGTGAACGTACCAGACATACTTCAATCTGTCTTCCATTAAAATTAATTCTCAATTAACATGTGCCTATTTGCATATGAGTTGACTTAGGCCTATAGTCCAAAAATACCCAAGTTATTTTTGAAAAAAGGGTTTTTGCCTCCTTCATTCTCAAAAAAAAATCCTGTCCACAAAAGCATTGTTTAAAAAAAAAATCTCCATCCAAATGAAAACACAAAGGCAGAACTCAAGCGCAGTCAAGAGAGAGTTTCTGAAAATCTTCAACCTGGAAGGAGTTTTCCAAATGATCCCTTTCAGATACCTAAAATGCAGTTTGCATGTGGACCAAAGGCCAAAATGCAGTGGAAAAATCTAGGTGTTGTGTAGGTGGTGTGGACTAGGCTTTACTTCCGAGATAATGCTATCCTAAAAATAAAAAGGTAATCTAAGTAAATGTCTTGGTTTCTGGTGTAACTTCTCTGCCATTATACCAAAAATACTTTTTATGCCACTTTTTCAGCTGGTGTATAAAGTTCTTCAAACTGTATATGTGTGTGCTTGTCACCAGCTATAGAAAGCTAAAGACAAATAGTTAGTCTATGTTCCTTATCTTACAGAGAACCAACATACCTGAGTTCATAATCCTCACTGCATGCCTTTCAACGCAAAAGTCATTGTTTGTTTTTCATATATATGCTAAATGCAAATAATCGTGAAGCACTTCTCCAAACATCTCTGAGTGTGTGACCAACACTTTGGTCTTGGCCATAAGGACTATCATCATTAGGACTTTGCATGTTCCTTTTCCAGCCTGCAGCATTATGGAATGTCTCCACTGTTTTCAAAGTGTCACGTAGCCGCGTGAAGACCTATCAAGCCTTGGCTGGTGAGAAGCTTGCTACCCTCTACGGACTTCTTTGTAGGGGGGTAAAATGCTTGCAATTTGCAAGTGAGATGAGTTGTCAAGCTCTGGAGACACGCAGGTGGCTAAATTTGTCTCCCTGTTTGGATAAAGCCGAAGCAGAGAGTATTGGCAAAATATTGGGAAAGCTCTACAAGTCTTTGTGAGTTCAGGTAGTGCTGCAATTAATTATGTTGCCCAAGTTTTGACACGTAACATTATGCTGTCACTCCCTCAGAGAAATGACGTTGAGGTCTTTATCCCTTGACTGTATTGCCAGCTGTCAGTTACTCTTCATGCCATAAGAAAGAGAGAAAGATGGTCAGATGTATAGGATAAAACTTAGATCAGGCTATCCAGAAAACAGTAGTTTAATACCTAATGGAAACATCAAAACAAAGGGCTTGACTTCTCTTAACTTACAAGTGATGCATCCACTTAAGGGTTGTTAGTCTGTGAAAAGAAATAATCCATGAACATCTTTATATAAATAATGGTCCGTTTTGTTGCTTCCTGACACAACTGCTATAACACATTTGTGAATCAGCTGCAGTATAATTTTTTTTTTAATGGAAAAACTTGTGGAACAAAGAATTTATTTGTTTTACTTTAAAGTATCAGTTTCTTTGACATAAATGACAGTTGAGTAGCAAAGGACAATCCACCTATAGAAAGTCTACGTTACAATTTCACAAGTGATCTCTTGAGAAAACCGTAATCACATATATTACCACAATAACAATTCTGAGGTCATTGAAGATATATTTTAATGACATACATTCTAAAACATTGTGCTTTTGTTTGGACTGCATTTTGACATGACTAGCCTGAGGACGAGAAGATGGGTGTTGAGGAGACAGCAGTTGCTGAGAAAGTTGTTAAGCTGGGTGGTGGTTCGTCTGGGGGTACGAGTTTGGAACATGCAGTCCCCTCTCCTCGAGCAGTGAACCAGAACCAAGTGGAGTGAGGCTGGCGGGCCACAAGAGCGCCATTGTTCTTCACATTAATCAAACTGAGGAAGGGCAGGTAGCATTTCCCTAGCCCACCCCACATGCACACCCTGCCAACCTCCATGAATGGACTGCTTTTTTAGCTGGCAGCGATTGGCCATCGGAGCTCCGAGAGGATGTGTGTCTGTTTAATTAGTGTGATGAGCTCAGCGGAGTTTATGTGCAGTGTCGGACACCAGGTATTAACCCCTCGAGTTTGACCCTGCAAGGGGGGCGACCGACCTCAATCTTGACATCTCTTTCTATCTACTGTTCTCGCTTTCCTCCTCTTCATTAGAAAAAGACAGATTAGACAGGGTAAAGCAAAGTGGAAGAGGGGGAGGCTGGTCTCAGCTTCAGCCTTCAGTTTTTTACCAGCCACTCTTTGTAGGCTTGCCCTCAGATGAGGAGAATAATTACTGCTATGATACTTCTAATGATGCTGTCATTAGGATGCTGAGTTGTAGTCTGCTGCAGAACTAAAAGCTTCTCCCTCTCTGCTCTGAACACACGGAGCTTCTAAGAATTTAAAAAAAGCTTTTCACTCTAATGATATTACATGTGCAGATACAGACATATGTTTGGCTTTGTGATTTCTTTGACAGGTTGAAGTGCAGTAGAAACTGTTGCCAATGTGACTTAATCTCGGAGTTATGAAAGTTAACTCCCAAGACAGAGGAGTTATCTAGATAGTGAAAGACACATTCAAAACCATAATTAGAGCTGTGGTCTCCTTCACTCCGTACCATAAACAGCCATATAAATGACACATAGATCATTCACTGGCAGTTGCCTTACGTGCACTTCGGATGAGAGAGTGCAGCGTGTTAACATCACCCAGGGGCACTGTTTTCTAATTCATTTACCACAGCAGTGTTTTCCTAACAGCTTCAGCTGGCAATTAAAAACCATGAAAAGATACAAACACATTCTTACCATGCCAGACACACTTTCCACAAAGGTAAAACAACCACTTCAGGCGCAATCAAAGCTTAGGATATCATCCTTTATCGGATTATGCACTTTATTACTGGAGTTCAGCGGAAAAAGCACAAGCTCTTGAGGGGCATCTACTTTAGGATTATAATGCCTCTTTTGCTCACAGATGGTTAGTTTATGCAAGGGCAATTAATAAGTAAAATAGTCTTCTGTCTTTCAAATATTCTGGCTAATGGTCCAGAGAAAGTGACATGGTCAGTGCAGGAACACATGTCTAAAAGTTAAAGGGCGCTTGGAGGGCACTTTCACTGATGAGTTATGGTAATGATTTAGGAAACTAGTTTGGATTAATTCCATAAATGGTTAATTTGTTAAACCATCTGGCAATTATTTAAAAGCTTTTAGCTCATGCGGCCCAGTCCAGCTAAGGATTTTTATGGGAATACATCATAAGGGCATCCTCTAAGCACATTATGCAAGCAAGTGCAATACAAACTGGGATGAAAGGTTAGGAAAGAGATTCATTTTTGTTGGGGGATCTCCAAACCCATAGTAAAATTTACTTTAAATAATGAATTTAATTTGATAAACATAGACGATTCACCTAATTCTTATTCTACCAGAACAAGCAAAAACAGAATCCCAGTTTTCTTTGAAAGAGTGAATCAGGCTCGGGGTTGTATTTATTAATATCACCCTTGGTACTAAGGGAGTGAGGAACAAAGAACTGAAGTCACAGCATGTCAGCTCTCTAAAAGGCAGTGTTTGCTGCACCCCCTCTGAAAACACTTTATTAATTGGATTTAGATATTTGTAAAATGATCTATTTAATGGGATTACCACTCGTATAATGATCTTATTTATGAGGGAAGCAATCCAAGCTTTGGGGCGGGCTGATAATGCATTTCCAGCTCTTTGGCAGTTAATGTTGTGTTACAAGGGAAGATAAAGTTGAAGTCCCATTGTAAATGAAGTAGGTAAGTTAGCCCAGTGAAATGGAGCTGGTATGGTGGCAGGTCAGACGGGCTTGAGTGGCCGCACTCGCATTCCAGAGCCCTGTCTGGACTGTAGGCTCAGGCCTGCTGAACTCCTTCCAAGTTCAAGGTAGACGTAAAGAGGGAAGGAGGAGGGGACGGAGGGAGATAGAGTCCCCCCACCTCAGCAGCATAATGGCTCTTTCTTACGTCTTTATCCATCCCAATATCTCGCTGAAGCTTTTACAGACCCTGTTTCCACTTAAATGCCTGGAGGTAATGTCCTACCTTTTCCTCTTCTCTCCTCCCTCTCCAGGAAAAAAATGATTTAATCTTGTCAACAGTATTGGTATCAGAAAAGTATGAGAAACAGGGTAGACATATATGTTGGGCAAAATAACACAAAGGAAATATGTACAGTTGTTTATTGTCGGTCTTTAAATGGATGTTTCATGTTTGCCAAGACATTTAAGCTGTTGGATGTTTTCCCTCATGGAGGTTTTAGCTTTCATGTAGTGTTGAGCCACTAATGCAAAAAAAAGTATATATGTAAATGCACTTCTTTTCTGCAGAGCACACAGACTTTAAAACATTACCATTTCAATATAACATTTGATTTATATGTGTTTAAAAAAATAGGTTATAATCTTTTACTTTAAAAGGATGTATTCTCAAATGAGATTATGCTAATAGACTGTAATTTGCATAAAACGGGTGGAAATGTTAAACCAGATTAAAAATTCTGAATATTTAAGAGTTTTATCCATGCTGTTAGTCAACAAATATATTCATTCTCCCGGAGAATATTATAGCCTAAATGTGACATTGTGGAAAAACACAAACTGTGTTGCAGTATGATCCCTCCCCCCAATAAGTTGGCTTACTTGTTTATTACAAAAAACCCACAGTGAACATTCCTTGTGAAATAAACTATAATTGTTGTTTTTAATTTGTCTCATCTGTGCTGCTTAGCCCAGTCAGTGTGCATTTAGGATCTTTTGAGCATTAGTCTCAGGTGAGGGCCGAGGCACAATGTGAGGCCAGCGATAAAGAGCACCCGCACAATACTCCATTCAAGACATTCATCTGCAAACAAGTGTTTTTTTGTGTCTCTGAGTCTTATTTTCATCACCATCAATTTAGTACATAGATTGAAAGTGATTCAGGTTGTGCTCTCAAGTTCCACACCCTCACAGCCCCCCAGCTTCTACCCCGTCCTCTCCTCAACCTGCAGCCCCCTCACAGGGTCAGCTGGCACGTTGTTTCTTTACTCTAAATAGATGAAAAACTAACCTACACTCCCTAAACCCCAACATTAATTCCACAAATGAACAAGCAAGGCACCATCCTGCTGGATAATTAATACAGCCTAGTATACTATATACAGTTTTGAGTATGTTATTTTAAAACAAATTTTCTATTATAATAAAATCATAAAAAAATAATAAGGAAAAAACTGTAATCAAGGTAATGTGATCTAGCATAAGTCAGTAATGTTTTCTAATTATACTAATATACTGAAAGGGACAGGTAACCTTATGAAAAAATTTAAGGTTGTATTTTCTGTTAAAAATAATGCAGACCTATTTGTTTTTTCATTCAGTACCACATTTTATTAAAATATAGAAAATATGAATGTAAATAAAGAATAAAAATGACCAGTGTGTCAGTCGCTTAAGTAACATTAAAACAGTGATTGTGTATGTAAAATATGAAATGCATGGCACATAGATAGATACACAAACACACACACACCATGAGCATACACAAATCCTTCCCCCCACACACACATTGCCATTGTCAGTACCTGCAAAAACTTATATCCTTTCCTTTAAAACAATCTGATCTGGAAAATTAAAAAGGGAGAGCAAGACGGTCTCTTAATTTAAATAAAATCCGTCCACTAACAAGCTATTAATTGGTCATATAAAATATTCAGCATTCCTCTCAGCCCATTTTAATGGCAACTGGAAAATGAATAGTTTGCCATTTTGGAATTAATGGACTATTGCTCAGGTTTCTTTTTAATATTAGTACAGTATATTGTCCTAAAAACATCAAATTAATAGTGCAAGCTAAAGATAAAAAACAACTACTGTTTAGGTTTTTAAGATATACATGAGGCACGCTGCTAGAGGTTTTTTTTGCGATAAAACCACTCTCCTCCTTGAAGAATAGGGAACTATGGACATGTACGTATCACATGAAGGATCAGATGTATTTGATCGTTACACTGTTAAATGACTCAAGCACTTCTTAGTTTCAGCGGTTTGAGTTGTATTACTTGTTCCTGTATTATCCTCCAACATGGAAAAATGGGGCAATACACACTTGACAACCTTAACTGATTTCTGTGAGCCCACCCCTGCAGTGAATTAATTGTGTTACAGCACTGCACACTGCCCCTTGTGGTGCACCAACTGAGATTGAGATTGTGACTTGGCAGAAAGATCCTCTCTGAGCCCTGAGGCATACACATTTGTACTCTCATTTATTTATTGGTTTATTTGAATAGCTTTGCTATTGTAACTTTGGACACGTTGTTCTTTTCATATTGTCTCACGATAATACAGTCCAGAGTGGTATTTCTTCCATCTGGCAACGGCCCTTTCTGTGACAGCTTTTCAGCGTTGTGGTTCAGAGTTAAAATTATCATTACAATATGTTACGCAAAAGAATCCTTCTCATATTAGCTGGGTCAAGAAGACCCTGTATTAAATTAGTGTGAAAACTTGACATCTTTCTTCCGCCTCATTGTAAATTTGTGAAGCTTTAATCAACTGCAGATGTCTGTGTGTCCTTTCTTCTTTATCAAGGAGTTATTAGTTTCTAAATAATTGCTCTTACTCTTAATCTATATGCGAACTCTGCCTGTTTGACCTGTACTTAATTTTTTTAATTGAAGCAAACATATTAGACAATTTTGCTATATTATGTGTGTTTTGAAGTTCCAATTTTGTAGATTTATGAAGTGTTGGCGACTGAGGTCAATGCCCTATTAGAGATTTATGAAATGCCCATGAGGCACCATTATTCAAGCTCAATAAATCATGCCAACCACTTTTAATATGGTACAATGTGCCATAAGCTTGATCAAATGCATCTCTTGGTTCCAAGTCAGGAGCAATAGGCAGTTTTGTCTATTTTAAGATGATTCAGGTCATCTGCTTGGAAGCTTTCACCGCATTTGTCAGAGCAGAGTCCTCATGAAATCCATTTTTGGTTTGACTCATTTATCACAAAGCCTTTATGTTTCTAAACCGTTTGTACTGGCTATGGTGCTAGCCATCTGAGATGTCCCTAATGATACAGCTGCTGTACACATTAAAGGCCCTTAAGCATTTTTATTTCAAAAGCTGCGGCATAAAAACTGAATCATTGTGAAGGTGATTGTTTGTCTAAACATCCTGCTGGCAGTTTTCCCAAAGTCCATTGAATATGAATATCAAAATAGACAGAATTGTTGTACATTCTTTACATACAACTGTTTTAGTAAGGGAATGCGTTTCAACAGGGTTCAGGTTATAGTCTTAAGGTACAGGGGTTGTAGATGTGAGGTGTAAAGAATGTGGATCAGCTTTGTGTCACTTGCATAGTCTTATAATGTAGGTTTCTCTCATTATAAGTGGTGGGCGTAAGCGTTGTTCTGGTGGGCAGAGACAGTTAATGTCCCAGATCTACAGTATGAATAAAGTCATATTGTGAAGTGTGTGGGCTGATGTGCTTGGCAGTCAACCCTGACAAGTAGATTAGCTTTTACTGGGCCACCTCTGAATGGCATGCACACGACTCAAGCGTTTCCAGTCACAACGCTACATATCAAACATCTAACGCCCAGCAACACAGATGAAAGCACATCAAAACAGGAAAAAAAGAACCTGCTGTATGTTATGTGGCTTCTCCACAGCTGCAATGGTTAACAGGAGTCAAAAATTGGCATGTCTAAAAAGTGGGATAATGATTATAAATGTGACAGGCTGAAAAGTAATTACAATTGTCTCACTGTGTTTTCCAATAATGCCTCTAACATTTCTATAAAACTCATTTAAATCTTCCACAAGTCCAAAATTCAGTCTTGCTCTAAAGCCATTTGGCACATTTTTCTTCAGTTTACATTTAGAGCGGATTAGCTGAAGAGCTGAAAATAATCATGCCAGATGTCTGCTACAGCAAGAAAGCTGCCTCCCCGGTGGGCATTTGATTTTATTGAGTTTTTATCAATCTTAAGTGAATACACTCTGGGATCCTCATAAGGCATGGCCTCATGTTGTGAAGTCATGTACACAAACTGAATATCATGTCACATTTTACAATAGTAAAATGGTTAAAAAAAAATAACAAACACACCCTTGCCCATGTTAATGTATTAGGAGGAGTTCAAACAGTCAGCAACAGCCTGTTTATAGCCAAGTCAAACAGACAACTCATAGCTTAACTGGGCAGACTGGTGGAACAAACAGCATTATAAATAAGCCAAATTCAACGACAGGTTTAAACTCTAAACCACATCTGTACACTTTATAAAAGCCATGGTAAATGTCACTGTCTTTAAAACGTGTCTGAAAATTCAGCTGTCAGTCACACTGACTCATTAAAGTTCCTAAGATGATGAGCGAATGGAATTATGAGAACTTTGGGATTTGTATATTTTCGGCATTGTTAGCAATAGACAATAGAAATAATAAAAAGTTAAAGAATAGATAAACAGAAGTAACGGCAGGCGTCATTTGCCGTGGTCTGTCTTGCATTTTTCATGGTCCTCCTTTAAGACTGGGGCAGTGTTTGTTAGATTTGTTTTTTAGCTTTAATGAGCTCCACTGGAATGCGGTGTCTCCCACATGTCTTGCGGAGGGCGGGGCCATCTTATTGCTGCCATATGTTGTTCTCCTAGTGACTCTTCCAGGCTTGTGTGGTCAGCCAGTTCAAAGAGCCCAGGCTCATTTGTTATACAACTTTATGTAACAACGAACCGATGCTTCAGCATGTCTCAAGCGGCAACAAAGGAATGCCGCCATTCTTTCATTGTCCTAACTGGCTCTGCTGTGATGTTTGCTTTCAGGTCATCTGTTTCTCTAATTAGCATGTTTGCTGGACAATATGGGTTATTGTACTTGCAGAAATCCTTTATTTGAGTCCGTTCAGTGTTTGAACTCTGACAGCACTGTTTGTTGGATGGTTATGGTGAACGGTAGTAGTTGATCACTGTCATTGCCAGAGTGGTGCGCCGTGCCACATATGGCAACAATCTGACATGGTAATCCAGTCTTGAGGTTATGAGTGACTAGGTGTGGGCTCCCTGGATCAGACTGACTTCATCAATTCTTCTGTCTTCCATTTCTGTGCAGGAGTCAGCAGCAGAGCCCCTGCTGGTGGTTGACAGGACATCTCAGCAGGAGCACAAACTTGGGCCTCACTACATTCCCCTCACACAGTTTTTATGTATTTAAAAGTAACATTTTCACCTGTTAAAAGAAAGAGAAGAAAGGTTGAGGAAAGCTACATGTCAATTCGGTTTTCCGCTGTTTTCTTGCAGCATTAATTATTTGCCCCAAACTGGCTATCCACTACTTTGCTTTAAATTCCCCACTTACACCCTAATGTAACTCATGTTCATTAGTTAAAGTGGACCAAATTACAGAGGGTCTTGACCACCTTATACCACACACTTACTGCAAATAACCTGTTTTTCCTTTTTCACACATCAATTCCCCGGGGATGTTTTCAGCTTCAGTAGACTTGTGAGTCTTCAGGGAACAGGTCCACTGCATGTGCTGGCTGGTAGGCCATTTGCAATAATCTCCTTTTTACCGTTTAGAGGCTAATTATGTAACATTACACCTGCCTCCCTGAGCCTTGGCTCTGGTATAGTGCAGAATGAGTTGCTTTTTCCCCCCCACTACTCATAGGGGTGGTTAGAGTTTCTTAATGAGATTAGCCCAAAGCTGAAATCTGCTTTGTGTCCCTTGCTATATGGCGAGATACTGGATCAGCTGAATCAAAGCTAAGGGGGGAATCATTGGAAGATGCAGGCAGCCGACCTCGTTTCTGTCTCCCCACCAACCCCCCTGCGTGTGACTTGGACGGGATTCGTCGCTATCACACATGACATTGTGTGCAAGCTTTGCATAGGAAATATCTTTGTCTCACTGTGATGTTTGCTTGCTTCAAATTTTTCGTGCTTTTCCTTTATCTTGCTGTCCAGTTTGTATTTGCTGTTGGATCAAACTTCTCAATAGTCATTTTCAGAATTGAGGACAGATGGGTTGAATATTGAACAAAATAAAAAAGGGCTTTTCCTACAGTCTGGGATATAAATTTGTCTAGCTGTGGTTGCTGTACTACTGTCTTTTTGCTTTCATTAACTCAAAATATCTCGTAATTTTACCACAACTTCTAAGGCCGAGCCTAAACTCTTATTTGTCAGTAATACAATAATGTGCAAGACAGATCTATATAAAGACAGAGCTACACCACCCACGACAGGCCATCTACAATTGGAGCCTTTCTTCCTCTAATTTACTGGGACCCTAATGTCCTTGTGACTCAGACAAAAGATCAAAATCCAACAACGGAGCCTGAACAGAATATATACACTTGCACATAGTGTAAACACACACACACACACACAACGATGTATGCAAGCACACAAAACAATTCCAGATAAGAATTTCCAGAGTGAAAGCAAATTCTCACTGAATCCTGCGAGCGATAACATGTAAATATTTTGCCCACTTGCTCCGAATATGATGTTGATTAAGAGAGTAAAGGTTAAGGTTAGGGAAGGGGCAAGGATTAGTGGTATGGACCGCGTCTAGGGTTACCATAACAGCCTGGCTGCTGGGACTAGTAATAACAACAGAAGTAATAATAATCACAGACTAATTGATTGAACCCCGTGGCTTCCTTGCAAGAGTCATATTTGTAAAGCTTAAAGCCATCTTTATAACAGCTAAAATAATGCATCAGTTGCCAGTATTGCTTTCAAGTGAGTCTCATTTATTTACTGAAGAACCACTTTTTCTTAACCATAAAATAAAATAAAATCCAACAATTTATATTTTTTATTCTTCACTTGTGAATTTTCTTCCCACTGACTGATTATGTTTACCTATCTAGAATTTCGAAACTGAGCATTCTGGGTTCTCTGTATGAGATCCTATCATTGCATTGTAGTTTGTTGAATTTACAAAGAAGCCTAGGAGCCCTGAAGCTATATACTGCTACAGAGAGCTATTTGCTCTGCGTCAGCGGAGTATCCTGTCATGGAGAGAAAATCCCGTTTGAAGTATGGCCCCCGTCTTTCACACTGACGATAATGCTCCTGGCTTTATCATGTCCTCCGTGCAAAGCCCATGTCTTCTCTTTTGTCCGGCTCCCTCTCCCTCACTCCTGCACACCCCCTGGCTTTCCTCTTTTGTGTCACTCTCTGTCACATTGCTACCCGTTCACAGTAAGGAGAAGCGGTCCAAACCTTATCCCCCTGGGGCATGCTGGGAAGTGTAGTCAGAGTCTGGGGATTGTTGGTTCAGTCTTTGGGACTTTGCTGATATCAGCAACTGGAAACTGATCAATGGTCTAATGCAGTTTACATTGTGACTAAATTTGTAAAGTACTTTAAAGCAAATGCTTTATAAAATTTACATAGACCATCCTGTGCTGCAAACACATAATTACAGATATTGAATAAAAATGAGTCTTTTGGTTTTATTTATAAGGATTTATGGCTGAATACATTCTAAGGTAAATACTTAGCATTTTAAATAAGATACATTATTAGCATTCATTCTGCTTTAGCTAAACCCACTGCTTTAAATGCAAATGCACTGCACTCTTTTTCATCCATGGCTTTGTTGGCCTCTCAGAAACCTTAAGCCGATATCTTAAATAGGGGCCTCTCATGCCATATGCATGTGCAGTATCTTATCTGGTGAATATCACAATCATTCTCTAGGACATCAAATATTTAAACAGGCCAAACAATCAAGAGACAGGAGGGAGGGCAAGGAACCAAGCCTTTTGTGGGCCCCAGTGTGAAAACAATAAATGTGCTACCAGCCCTCAATATTTTCATATTCAATGACTCTGTATGATCCATATGATCCCAACATAAAGAGGGTCTGTGAACCCTCTCTCTTAAACTGTAGCAGGCATATATTACCAGGCTTAGAGCTTGGCAAGCTCCGAATCCCAAAATAGATTTCAACAATACTCTATGAGGATGCATTAAATAAATCTCTGCTCAGCTAATCCGCGGAACAGTTCACATTTTCGAGAGAGACACTCCGGTAGGACAAAAGCGCCGCTCCGCTCGCCGCGCCTTCATCTAGGGACAGACACACATAAAGAGAGATATTTAGAGAGAGGGGAGGGGATGGGGGGGGGGTAAGAAATCCTCCACTAATGTTACAGAGAATTCTCCCAAAAAAAATCATCATTGTGTGCTCTTGCACTGCAAAGCAGATCCTGTATCAGTCTATATGTTTTCTTTTTTTTTTTCTCGAGCAAGTGCAATAACTTAATCTTAAACGCAAAACGTAGACACGAGGGCCATCTCGAAAACATGTTGTAGATAAATGTTAATCACATTAGCATTTCCCAGACTTCCATAAATCTCCGTAAATAGCATGCTGAGGTTGATCCCTCTTTTTTTGCCCATTGAGGCAAAATTACAGTTGATGAATTGCTTTTGCCATGCATGTAGGCTAATGAAAGCTTTGCTCCTGGGCCTTCCTTAACAAAGGCTCATAATTTTTCCACTTTCCACTAAAATAAGAACCTGTTCCACTTTTAATTAATAGTTTTACCCTCTCCTATTCAGGAGTGTATGCATAGTTTTCAAATTAATTTTTTAGATGAGGCTTGGTTATTAATACTGAAGAAACAAGCCCCTTTGTGTCAAAGTAACAGGGAGGTAATGTTAGCCTGCAGGTCTATAAAGAATTTCTGTTCATGTCACCTAACTGCTTAGCACAAGTCATGACTCTGCTCTGAGACGGAAACGTTTCATGACAGGTGACTATTTCATTCACTTAAAGTCACCACTGAAGACGCAGCTTTTAAAAGCACTTAGGATTAAACTGTGATTTTATGTTCATGTAAACTAGAGCCACACGTAGTGGTTAAAGAATATTAAAGCAATCAAAGTGGATTCAAATCTGCATCAGGACATTTTTAGATAATGCCACTGCAGACATTAATATTACTGCAACCTTCCTTTTAATTGTTATCAACAATTATAAATGGCTTCTATATTGTTTATATGTTGCTTCAGAATGAGTTACCTCTGTTAATGGAAGTATTAGATTAATAAGAAGCAATTAGCATGCATTAGGGTGCATGCCGCACATAATGAGTACTTGGGCATGATTACTTAGACAGCTTGATGTTTGAGAGAGCAAATAGCCTCGTCTAGCCATATGTGGTTATGGGACACACTCACTATCCCATTACAGATCTAAGTGAGGTGGGTTTGACATCCAACTCCTACAGTATCCTCTCACAGCAGTAATGTATTGCTGTTATAATCACATGTCTCCTGCTGAAAGGCAACACATTTCTTTGTATTATGAACATATCTGTAAATATTGTGACATTCTGTCGCCCCTTCACTTGCTTGTCTGAGTTGTCAAACAGCAATCCTGTCATTATGTGTAAATCACTGCATGTCATAATACTTAGAATAGCTTCCTTTGCACAAGAAAGTATGCAGCTTTTATGGGTTCCTTGATAATGACAGCAAATAGCACTTGTATTCTTTACTGCTGATAAGGAAGCAAAAAGCAAAAGAGAAGATTTTCTGGTGAGAATCCATTTCCTCTTTGTACCTGTGGCTTAAGCTCAAAGGTGGGCGATCCATATGGCAATTTTGTATTTGTATTTCCAGGCTGTCACAAAGAATCGGCCCTGACATTGAGCAGATGCAGCAAACCGAAGCGGTAGCTGCAGTTAGGCAGTGTGGGTGATTTCATACCAATTAGTGCAAATCACTGAGTACTTAAGATTATTGCCTAGTGAGTTTAACGACACTTTGACACTCTTCTGAAACTGACCTCGCACAGGTTTATTTCCCCCCATAGATTTTGGACTTCTTTGCAGGACGTAAAAGTAATTTATCCAGACTGGGACTTTTCATTTCAGCAGCTTGAGTTTTTTTTTTAAAATATGGCCTCCGGTGACAAATCTGGCTTCCATCTAAGGTCAGGCCAGTCCCCCTCATTTGAAGTAAGCGCAGGGGTGGCCGGGCTGGGGACAAACTAACAGCCCCTTTCTGCTGCCCCCCCATCTTGGGGCTTTAGCTGAACTGCTCTGGCATGAAGTAGAAGCTGCCGTCTCCATGGTGACAAGTCACTTCAGCTCCACCAGCTTTACCCAGCGCGATCCGGCTTCGAGTAGACTGGCTTTAAAAAAAAAAAAAAAAAACATTGAGAGAAAATATACAGTTTCATTTCTCTTCCCATTATGTTGGCTGGTGAAAAACAACCCTAATTTGGTGCATTGGCTGCTTACATGAATAATGGCAGGAGAATATGCACTGAATAGCTGTTCTGCTGGTGAAAAGCTAATGGAGGGAGTCTTTGGCAGTGTGTCTCTCATTGAGGAGGGAGAGAGAGAGAGGCGCTCCCAGAGGTATGGATGGGGCTGCTGTGATAGTTGTGAACTCTCCCAGTGTTTATGTGTCAGCCAACAGCCTCCGGAAGGAGACTGGAGACATTCTTCACACCGTCTTGCAGACAAGAACTGGTCCCTTCAATTAAATGAGTTAATTTGAAACCATAAGCTTGTCCTTAATTAAGAAGAGCTTAGACATCTCCTGAAATGAAATATCTGAAATGAGCTATATTGACGGCATACTATTCCCTTTGTTCAGATGTTGGGTTCCCCATCCTCTTCTATTAGTCACGATTGTCCATATGCAGAGCTCGGTTCATGCAAGACATTGCCATAACCTCAGGAAAATGTATATCATTTTGAAGGAAGGTTCAATTTCAAAGTGGATCCATTGTGGACTCCCACCACGTCTTCTCTCACACCGTATTCCCCGTCTGCCTGACTCTGTGCATCCCTGGTGCCAAAGAGAGGAGGATGAGAGAGGAGGAGAGGGAGAGAGGGAGAGAGATTGTGGCATTAAGTAAATAATTTGTATGATAATTCATTACAGCGCAGTCTTTTTCAACTTTAATTGGTCTAAATGAAGAGACATTTCACACCATTTAGATAAAAAAGAAAAAGGAGGCCAGCATAATGAAAAGGGGCCTGCCTATCGGACTTCAGAGGTTTGCTCTAAATGAAAATGTAATTGCAGGCGGAATGGTACAAGAGGAGAGACCCGCGCTGCAGATCCGGGGGTATCTTCAGACAGCCGAGCAAAAGCTAATGACTGAGCAATTTGGAACATTTACTCACCCCAAAGACTCTCATTAAGTCAATCACAGGCTTAGCCGAGACCCACTCGCAGCGTCGGAGCCGGCCCCGCATTTATTCCAACATCAATCAGGAGGGGCCGGCTTCTTCTTCTTTCAGAAGCCATGAAAAACGCCCAAGTAATTTATTCGGGATCTTTGAGAGGATAATGGCCAATTATTTGTTTATAATACTGGTTAAATTTTCATTAGGCAGATTAATGGAATATCATGTACTGTCAACACTGGACTGAGGGGTGGTGTGTCAGAGATAAACGGCCAAACAGATGATGTCGCTCTGTTAGTAAATTGGTTTTTCTGCAGCCCTTTTCCTCCATATGAAAATTTAAAGGTGGACAACACACTGGGGGTTCAAGCTGTCTCCAACAGGAGTGGAGGCTGAGAGAGGCAGAGGGGAGGACATTGTTATGAACTTCATCCAGTTGCCGTTTGTTTTGTTCTTAGTGTTTGGCTGTAAAATTTCAGCATCCTATTTAGCCTGTTTAAATGTTAAATATTCCACAAAGCTTGACTGTGTGCAGGCCCTCTACACATTTATTCACGTTTATTCATTTTCTCCTGAGCCTCAAATTACCTATTCTATCAATCATGCACAATCCATAGCCAATCTCTGGGAAACATATTTCATACAGGCACTATTTGAAATGATAATTCTGGTGAGTTTTTAGAAGGTAACTTTTTAATGAACAGAAAGAGCTACTTTTGGCAGTGACTGTGAGTGATAACTTAATCTGACATTATGCAGGCGACACAAGATACCTGTAAGTGACAGTTAGGAGTGAAATGACAACTACAAGGCAGGCAGGCTGGTGATTGGCTGACCCCATATGATGTTTAAAGTTGATATAAAGCAGTTTGAACCTTAAGTTGTGCTTTCACAGACCCCCACCTGAAAGTGGTCAGTGAATTGTCATTTTGAGCGTTGCATATTTGGGCTTCAAATAACCACCTTTTCCCCCAAAACGCAGGGGTTTTGAGAATCGAGATAAAATATGCCATATCAAATCTTAATATGCACGCTTCACCCACTAGTGTGCAAATGATGCATCGCAGCTTCACATTCCCACATTTATGAAACCAGAATTTTAATGACTTGTAGTTTAGGAGACTGAATTTTTTTTGTGAAAGCTTATGGTGCAAAAAATGCATGTTGTACTCTAAAGCTCTAACAGCTTGGATCTCGTTTCAACATGAATTTGTTATACCCACATTACATTATTATTACATACATTTCAAAGAATTTAGCCATCATTTTTCTCCATAAACCTTTGCGTCCTGGATGTGAGTTAATTTGGAACCCTGGATCGCAATCTGCCAACCTTAGGGCACCCAAAGTGCCTACTAGCTCCCTTATCAAAACAATCATCGGCTGAAGGAGGTTATCGTTGGGCTGGGCTATCTGTCACGCGGCCACCGGCAGCCAGCGGGACACAAGGGCCATTTAATTAGGCCCACTGCTTCTCTCTGGTGTGAAAGACTCTCAGGCCCCTTTGATTCCCCGTTGCTCTCCCAGCAGGAAGTGGTTGGTGATAATTGACACAGGATTTCCTTGTTAACCAGCGGCAGACTCTGTGGATTAAAGTGACAGAGATCTCCAGAAGAAAGTGGGGAGTAGATAAGGGGGAGGGGAGGAGATGCAGTGGGGGGAGTGGTGAAGGCAGCAGCTATTTACCGCTCTTGAGAAACCAGGGAGGAAATAGCAATATCAGACTGGTGCGCGGTCCTGCCGCGAGATGTAGCTCCCACTTATCTTAGCCATTTCAGCTTGGCTGATCAAAGATTGGCTTTTCTTAAAATAACCTGGGCCCAAGGTTGAGTACATGCTTCCACGCCACGGGTTTTTTTGGCAAATTATCAGTCTCTTCCAATCCCCCCCCCCTATAAAGCTGCATGGCTGTTTGTGGAGGACTAGGGCGATAATCTCATTTTATTTGTACAATTATACACTATCATGGAATAAAAGCATATTTGCAAATGACGTAATTTCCCTCTTTGTACCAACTGGGTCACAAGCCTTGACAAATGCATTATCATGCAGTCATGAGAGGTACCCAATCGGCTGTAGGACAAAGATGGAGCTTATCCACTTTATTTATTTCTAGATTTCCTTTCTGCTTCATCCAACTACTACACAGCTTATCAGCAGACATTTTACAAGTGGTCATTGGAAGGTTTTAACAGCTCTTCTAGAGATAAAAGAAGGAGAATCTACTGTACTCTTCACTTTCCAAGAGTCTTCATCTTCATCTCAGCTTGCCTTACCATTGTATCTAGCATATGACAATGTAACTTTACTTACAACATACAGAGTTGGGATGGCTTCTGGCTGGACTTTTTATAATCATACACTTTGTACATTTTTTGAACACAACTTACTGGAAATAGCATTTAATAAATTCAGCTTTGTGGCCATTATGCTAAGACGTAATAAATGAAGCTGTGAGTACATGCGTGCATAACATGCTTACTCATACACTGAACAAGACTCCTTAAATGCCCAGAGTGACCCAAACGTGGCGTAAAACGTTGCCTGGTCACTTTCAAGTGCTTGTACTGATAACTGAATGGTGTGATGGCGCGCTTCCAGCAGTTGGACTGGGTCAAAATCAGGTCCATCATATAAATCAAAGGAGGAATTCCATTCTCTCTTATCCCCCAGCCAATACATATATGCAGCTGTGGATATGTGAGAGGAAGAAAAAAGAAAGCTGTTGCTTTATTATAGCAATAATGCCTGAGAGAGTGATCCTCACTGTGATTATGGGTCAGATGATGATAACGATGTTCGAAGTGCTTTTAGCATCACCAACATGCCCAAATTGTGTTGAATACTTTTTCATGTATCAGAGCTGTTATAATATCTCCCGGTACACATGTGCTGCCTTACTATATTTTAAAGGCAATAGCTTAAGGAAGACAAACGTGAACAAATCTTAAAAGCTTAAACCGCAAGTTAGCCCGACAGCTAATGAATTAAACATGACTTGGCTTGATTTAAGGCCTCATAAATCATGTTGGAATGTCTATCTGACCAATCAGTAGCAATAAGTGGTCTGAAGTCAAAGAACTAAGGCTGCAACAAGAAAGTTACAGCTTCTTTACTGTACATAAAAACTTTTCCAAAGATTTATCCTAATGTTCTCCATTTCCCTCTTTGATTCATAGCAGAGTGACACAGAGAAATGGGTCTGCAGTATTAAAACAGGGAAGCAACATCAGCACACTCGGTACTGGCTGTGTATGAAAGCCAGCATATAGCAGTTTTGTGAGATGTATTGTGAACCCTATTTTTGTGTAAACCAAGCAGGGTGATACTGGTCAAGATGTCAGATAGTGTTGCATCACTTGATGACTTGTCAGAGGCTTGAAGTTTACTTAAACTGTAATAGGCGCCTGTCGCATGCAGATCTTCAAACAGTTCCTTTACCATACTTCCTTTACATTATTCAAAACTGATGCAATAACAAAATAAAAATGAAAACATCTGTGCCCGGCTGTGTAGACCAAATAGTTACCAACAGTTGCTAACATTGGTCCCAAATAAGACTTCAGTCTCTATAGAGCTCAACAGTGACCGCCTACTTTTTAGATGGCTTCAGTGCTTCCATTGACATTTCAGAAAATTCCTATAGAGTTTTAAGCCTGGGCCCAAGCTAACCAATTATGAGATAAATCATTCGGTGCAAAAGCAAATTGAGGAAAATGTACAAGACTGTGTAACGATCATATAGAGTTCAGTGGTAGCAGAAACTCACTAGCCATTCGTGAGTGGAGCAAACATTCCCATGGTAACAGCTAGAGCTGGGCGGTATCCAAATTTTGATACTGAAACACCTCTAGCTCCGGTCAGAACCCCAAATGCTGCCAAACTGCAGAAGTTGTGTTCTTCAAGACCAAGTCACTTGGTGGGGGACTTGCCATCTTTCCTAGCCCATCTCTCTCTCTTTCTCCTCCACATGTTCACGTGATGACAGCCACACGTAAGCATTTTTAGGCGTTAAATAAATTATATTTAATATTTAATCCTTGTCTCCTATATAAGTGCATTGCATTTTTTTTAATGAAACTGGTAATGTTGCTATTTTTAAGACCCCGCGGAATACCGTAGTACCGCCCAACCCTATTAACAGCGAGCTCCACAAATCAGAGCCATCGCTGTTACACAATGATTCTCCATGACATTGCAAATAATTTGTTTTTATTAAAAGCATTATATCATGCAGACTTGTGCTTCTACATGAGCTTAAACCATTGTTTCACATTCTCATCGGGGTAAGTCTACCTCTGACAGTTACGACATTATGGCTAATAATGAAAACCATTGATTCAGAATATGGAGGGGATTTTCTCTTCCAGAACCTCACTGTTGAGCTCTATAGCTGCTTTACCATAAACTAAACTCCCCGTGGTTTACCAATTAAAAGTGTAGCCTTGCTGCCATTAGGACCACAATATAGATCAGTGCTAGGGATGTCAGCAGTTATAGTTGACAGTTTTTTTCCAACCTGCATTTCCCCATGGATTTATGTCTAATAGACTGATGTGACCAAAAATGATTAAGCTAGATCGCAATGATGAGCCATGGCGCGAACAGAGCTACAATGTAACCTAATTGTGGAGCCTTGCTTTTTGTCCAATAAAAGTCAAATTTTTTTTTTGGTACTGACAGGCTCAGATTATTACTAGAAGTGTCTGACAACAATAAGTCCAAGGACAGCGGTGTGGAGAGTGAAACGCGATGCGAGAAAAAGGCGTTGTTACAGAGTAGGCTACAGAAATTATAGGCTCCTGTTATCTAAAAGATTTGAAATGTAATGTCTCAATATTAAAATGATTTTGACCGTGTGGATGAGGTTGTTATAGTTCAATGACCACATGTAGGCTAGTCATTTAAGCTAGAGTAACACACTGTACAAGCAGCGGCGGAAATTCTACGAGGCCCGGGATTTTGGAAGTGCTCCCGTGGGTGCTGTGCCCCTTTATGCCCAAAGAATACGTTGTGATTTACCCCTCCAATCAACTGTGCTGTGAGACATGAGCAAATATGAACCATTGTTTTTATTGAAAATCTTTTAGATAACACTAAACCATGTATGTATTATAGCTCCTCTCTCTTTCTCTTTCTCTTCTCTCTCTCTCTCTCTCTCTCTCTCTCTCTCTCTCTCTCTCTCCCTCACCCACTCTTCATCCGTATACTTCATCCATAGACTATAGCCTACTCTGGCTCAAATATATTCGGACGGCCATCTAATTATCACAACCTCATCCACACGCTCAAAATCATTTAAATATTGAGCCAATACAATTTAAAATCTTTTAGATAACAGGAGCCTATAACTTCTGTAGCCTACTCTGTAACAACAGACTACCTAAACGCCTTTTTCCCATCTCGCGTTTCACTCTCCTCACCGCTGTCTTCGGACAAAAAGTCATGTCCTGACATCGATAATGTTGTCAGACACTTTTAGTAACAATCCGAGCCTGTCAGTAGCAAAAAAAAAATTGGACAAAAAGCAAGGCTCCTCAATTGCCCCATTAGGTTACATTGTAGCTCTGTTCGCGCCGGCTCATCATTGCGATCTTGCTCAATAATGAACCAAATTCAAAGATTTTTGATGACATCAGTCTATTAGATACAAATGCATGGGGAAATGGGGCCCAGATTGAAAAAAAAATTGTAGTTACCCTTTAACTGGTTTACAATTAGAATTCAGTTAAATAGTTAAAAACAATTATTATAAATTATTAAAAGATAAATAAAAAAAGTTAATAACAAACTTTTGGCAATCTATTAACTGCTACTTCACTTTTTGGTGCTAGCTTTGCACTAGCAAGTCTCGTTTTAAGATGCTCATGGCTCTCTGCTGGAAGGCGCTCACAGCGGAGAGCTACTTGACACATGCCACTATATCTATGAGGACTATCATCATCATCTTACACATGGGGTATGCCAGGCAGACACACAGCTGACAACCTTGTGGATGTAAGGAGACGGGCTCACGCCGCGGACCGCTGTGGACTTGTGTCGGTTGTGCAAGCTGTTCAAGGAAAGTGCCTGTGTGTGTCCACGACAATGTAGAAACATCTTCGCTGCGTGACCACTACAAGTCATCAGCTCTCCGCAGAATGCGAAAGTATGTCTGAGCCTCCGGGACTGTTGAACGGAGACTTCGCTGCTTGCTTGTTGGTTAACGGTTAATGATTGGTTAACGAGGGTCGGCTATTGGTCAGAAAACAAAAATCTAAATTAGCATCTCTACACAGTGCATGTAACACAGCCAACATGTGCTGTTGCATACTGTGTGATTGAGATCTCTGCTGTAGCCGTCAGATATCTTGGAGCATGACCTGAGAGTAGGCCAGGCTAGGTTAGGCTAACACATAGTTTTTTGTCTTGCTGTATACTGTTTTTCATCTCTCCTACTACAGACATAAATAACTTTGTGAAATATTACTCAGCTGGATTTGTAACCGAAAAACATCCCAAACCTCGTGCAGAAATCTCCTTTTAAAGTGCTCTCTAGAATGCTCCTAATCCAGAGTTGATTCTGGGATAAATATATACATTTCAGATTGGCTAAGCACAAGTCAGGTGCAAAGTCCAGAGATGAGTCACAGCACCTTTGAAGTGTTTAGATGCAATATTACACAAACATGCTGCACAGAAACTTCGCATCACTGTCCACACCTTCTTATCTGTGCTCCCTCATAGGTACTGTATCTTAACCATGCTGTAAGACTTCAATATGTGAGCATTAACACGCTTCAAGGTCCTTGATTTCTCCTCAGGAATTACTGTGTGGCAACCAGGAGGAGAAGCTGGAGATTTGTTCCCTTCAGTCTAAAGTAAATAGGATAGGCAGGGGAAGCAATCACACAACCAACAAGTGCTCTGCTATCAAGAAAACACAGGAGTCTAGATTAAGATTATGTCATAACAAAAATCATTGCTGTTTCATTTAATCTGCAAGCAGATAAACACTTTTACCTATTCCAGCACCTGATGGTTTTAGGACCGATGAGTTCAAGTTCAAGTTGAATCACGGTGTACTGAGCATGTCACCACTTTTCATGTTTCCTTGAAAACAATCAAATCTGTCCCGGTTAGTAAATGGGCCATGAGTATCGAAGTGGCACAGAGAAGTGTCAATGTGGCCTGAGTAAAGGCAGCGTGACACCATTCAGACAGAAGATTTACTGAATAAAAAGAGATCAGACCCTATAGCTAATCCAGATTCACAGACCCAGTAGCAGGTGGGGTAGTATTCAATGCAGACCCTCATCTTAGTATTCAGCTTTAAACATCCCACTCTAAGTAAGTTAGACAGTTACTTGTTAGGAAGTTAAAATTACAGTCGTGATAATCACATACATTGCTCTCTGTTTAATGCTTTTATTTTTACTTGATCATTTAGAAAATCCACAAAAATTGTTAAATGTGCAGCTTTGATTTTATTAATGTAGATGTACTGTTGATAGAACATAGACTGTTACATTCAATTGTGTACAGTAAAATCAACTTCTCATCTTTGTACAGCCAGACATTGTTGTCTAATCTATGAGCGTCAGTCTTAACCTCATTAATAATAAAAAAAAGAAAGAAAAGAAAAGCTGGCTACTTTCCATAGCCTTTGTTGCCGAGGAATATGTTTTACAGAGATACAGGGGGGAAAGCCCAAATTTCCTGCAGGGGTCGAGTGTTATGTATGAACTGCTCCTCTGGGACACAGGGGCTCACAGTGGAGGTTGACAACTGTTCCTTAGGCTTATTTTGATGTTTCCACTTAGTTTAAATCCCTGTAAATAACATAACATCTATATTATGCATATTGATATTGTTTGGTGTAGGTTAATATGTTGTTTATTGTTTGTGTGTATATTTTTGTGTGTGTGTGTGTGTGTGTGTGTGTGTGTGTGTGTGTGTGTTGCCAACTCTACTTCACATAATCTACTGTAGGTGAGCTATAGCTCTGGCTCTTTAAGGCCCTAAACACATTTATTTTTTCCTGGCCATAAAGGTTTGTCAGTTAACTGATGTAACTTGTACTGTCTAAACAGTGTTACCAGATGTTGAACATAAAGGTACAGTATGGTGTACAGAACCGAGAGTACTGTATTTCAGCGCAGACTATCTCAAATTTGAAATCCAACCACAAAGCTGCCTGTTGCTGCGTATAAAGTGTACACATTGTGTATTCAGACCCTCCTTCAGCATGCTTTTGAGGAGGGTCTGGCAAAGCAAGACTACTACGCTTATTCCAAAATAAAAAATAAAGAAATGAACACTTGTAATAAATATCTAAATATCTCCTATTTCTAACTCTTTTTAGAACATAAAATATGCTATTTGACTGTCAACATAATAGCTGTGTGCCTTGTCCCCACTGAAGTTTAACTTCAGTTAAGTTAATCAGTTAAGAATATTTCTGTATTCTAGGCAGGTCTGGCCTTGACATATACTTGCACTTAACAACAAAATTGGCTTAAAAATGATATTGCTTCTAGTCATATCTAGATACACATTCTAAAATCTCCTTAACCGTCAACTTTTAACATAATTGTGGCTTATAGACGACTGCAGAGAAAGCAGGCAAGACAAATTTAGGAAAGTTACCGGTGTGCCACAAACTTGAAGAAACCCTTCAGAGGACAGGGAGGAAACGAGTTGAAGGGAGGAGAAAGGCATGACCTCTCTTGGCCACACCACCTTGGCCAAAGGATTAACCAAACAGCGGCCACTGACAAACATTCAGGAAATCAGAACCACATGCTTGAAGGGAGGTGTACTGAGGTGCTTATTTGTTTTTGCTAAATTAATGGGGGCTAATTGATAATGGCATTACATCACAGGAGGGGCGCAGGGAAGGGCAGGGAAGGGCTGCCCATCAATCCTTTGAATACCACAGATGCTGGGCTCAGTCTGCCCAGAAGATTAAGATCTGTTGAGTTAACCAGGAGCAGACCTGAGGATAACCCTCCGCTGCACCCTGTGCGGGATATGACACGGCAATCTCACATCCTTCATAGGCCTCGCTGAAGTGTTTGGAAGACTTTATGTAGTAATCCCATCTCACTTACCACAACACAAACCTCAAAATGGGCTAGTCAAAAACATTAGTATTGACTGATCAAAGGAAGCATGGTTATACCATTATGTATGTTTCTAATAAATAATCATTTCTGAACATCTGAGAATATTGCCAATGTCGTAATTTTTAAGAGGCAATGTTACATGTCTTACATATGTTGATAACTAGAGAAAAAGCATGATGGCAGCTAAAAGGGAAGACTTAATAAACATGACTTACATGTGCTTGCTGAATTCTAAAATTGATAGAATAATAGGGCTGTAACAATATGGAAAATAAAACCAAAATTGCCACACTCAGCTTCACAAACCTGTGAGTGAGAAAGCAGAATCGCGACACCCCACTTCTAACTCCCAAAATTATCCTTCCCGTCCAGATCCAATGCTACCACATTAAATTAGTATTAGTCCTTTTGGTGCCTTATTCCTGTTTTGTCTGGTCAATTTAGCTTACTGCAAAGACAGCTAAAATTGAAGGTGGGGGCACGGGTAACGCTAACGGAGGTGTAATGTTACGAATGGCCGCTGTTTTGACTCGGGTGCCTGGGTCTGTTTCCTGACGGTTCAGTAAACTCGCGTTAGCGTCCTTAGCACCAGAGTTAAGTGCAGACCGGGATGGCTGCTAGCTGGCTGGGGGCTGTCTGTGGGTGTGTCCCTGGGTCGGGGCTGTAATGACAGTGGATGGTTGCTAGCTCGATCGATGGTCAAAGGACAGTGAGGGATACATTTTCAACAAATTCTATGAAGGGGGCCTAGGTTTTTGCGTATCTATCTAGGTTAACCTAGGTATCTAGGTTTAGTCTGTAGCCAGATAGTATTCCGAATAGTTGTAATATGTCTATAAGCTTAGGGATTGATTCTGTTGGACTGGATATATAGAGTAAAACTTTATGTATTAACTGGTTCCTAACAATACCAGGGATATCCTGTTGCATTCTCAGCGCCATGGCGAGATGTTCAATGGCCATGTAAAATAGAAATGGCGAGAGGCAGCACCCCTGTTGAGTTCCTCTTTGCAGAACTGATCAGGTTAGTGCGTACTGAAGCTGTTGGCGAGGTATACAAAAATGTAATCCAAGAAGTGAACGAAGTACCAAACCCAAACCCATCCAATACCATCGCATCAAGGGAGAGCAGAACCTCTGGCTGATGGGCCAAGTGAGTAGAATAGAGTATATCAAACAGCCTCCCTGGTATAAAGTCTGTTTGATCGGGATCGATGCTATTAGGTGTCACTGCTTCCTAGCAACGTGCCAGCATCTTAGTGAGGATTTTGTAATCACAGCATAAGAGGCTAATAGGGTGGTAGGATCCACAGTCCAAGGGATCGTTGTCTTTTTTCAGTCGGACTGATATTGTTGCCTGAGTCATGGTTGTAGGTAGTTTCCCTGTTGAGATAATTTCCTTGAACAGAGAGTTCAGAATAGGTACCAATTTGTGTGAGAATAACTTGTAAAACTCTACAGGAAACCCATCAGGTCCGGGTGCTCTCCCACTTATTGCTTGTGATAGTTCTACATTTGTTATAGGGGCATCGAGGAAGGCTTGATCTATTACCATTATTCTTATGTTTCATTCCAACTAGTTAATGAACCACTGAAACGATTTTGGGAACATTATTTTAAGGTACAAAAGAATCTTTGGTGTTGGATCAATCAATATCAATAAATATGCTATCTGTTGTATAACATATAATAATAATAATAATAATAATAATAATAATAATAATAATAATAATAATAATAATAATAATAATAATAATAAAGTGGGATGTTATCGATGACAAAACAATGTCATGTGGCAGAAAAAAAATGTATTACGTTTACTGAGAACCCCCCCCCCCCCCCAAAAAAAAAAAGAATCAAGGTTTGTATCAAATTGTGGGTCAAAAATCGTGATACAAACAGAACCCTGGGTTTGGTGTGTTGTTACAGCCCTAATGAATAAATAAATAAATAAATAAACTAGCGCTGCAGCAAAAAAGCACCTTGTTGAGTTCTTTAGTCACCCACACAGCATACAAGAAGAAGGGTGCTTAGTGAACTCTGAGGTCAGAATCAGAGATCAATGATGTGGAAAATTTCTGCTTCACGAACAAAGTTCACCTGAAAGCAATGTACAGTATCACTCTCAGCCTCATAGAAACAGAAACGTATGGGACCAAATGACCAAAAGAATTTACTACCATAAGAAGAAAACCCAGAAAGATGCTACAATTAGTGTCATATTATATAATAATAGTGTGTATAGACAATATTTATTTAATAGAAATATACAGACAGTATGATGAGACAGTTAATTCTCCTGTCAACAAGGAATGTTAAACATCATCAAGAAAATAGCTTTGTCTGTTATTTATTGAGCAGTACTGATAAAAGGCTACCCAACGGCTGTCATCAATATTGTGAACATTTAAGAGAGATCATTTCAGAGCTCACAATTAAAGAAAAAACTCATGCTCAATAATTCAGCCCCGGGCTGGACAGAAGGTCTGTATCTGCTTACAATCAACACCACTTTCTGTAGTTCAGTGCTTCAGAGCAAGTGCAGCTGTGGGAGAGAGGTTGGTGGCTCATTTGCTGCACAAGTGATTTAGGAGACAGCAAGGGGGTTTAGAGAAGGAAAACAAGTTCATTACACTTCCATACTTGCATTTCACTCCCCAAAGGCCTGTCAATGAAGACAGTGGAGAAATGAGCGGGCCTCATCCTATCCTCAAAAAGTTATTAGAAGAAGCCCTAGGGTGAACATGTCATTTACAATTCTTACCCCGAGACCCTTGACCTCGAACTCTCTGGGGTCACTACTTCATTTCAAACAGTTTGTATCACTCTGGTGCTTACCAAGCGCAAGTTTCATGCTTTCTCCCGAATCACATAAGCCGGTTTTGTGTCTGTATCTGTGTAGGTTGCAGGGGTGGTGTGATGGCAAATGATTACAAATGTCTCCGTTGTAGCATAATTGGATCAAGCTGACTCAGAGCTTATTGAACAAGATCGTGGTTGTTTCAAAGCAGATGGATTAACAATTAAATTTGTTTGGTAATTCCGTGGAATACACCTTGAACAGAAAATAAGACGCATTAACTTGAATAAATTACATTCTTCCCACAGGGAATATCATTAGCGGGGAATTCCTCCTTATAGCCTCCCAAAAGACTTTGTCTTACTTTTCATCTTCTAAATGGGGGGAAATGTCGACAGTATAAAACTCATCTCTTTCATGATGCCTTGCATGCCATAGTTTGTATTTGCATAGTGCTAATCTGTTTGACAGTAACTGCTCTGGAGCCATAACATCCTGTTTTGCAGGAGCGATGCATAAAATATCACAAAAGGTCACTCAAATATCTGTCAGAGCTATAATTAAATCTATATATTTTTATGTCAGTATTTTATTGTAATATGGCTGGTTTAATATCACTTGCTGATGATATCTTTTAATAGTATTATTTTAATGTAAATAATACTGTAAACTGCAGTGATGCGTATCTTCTTACACCAGAACACACAACTTTTGGGTGTGTGCGGGGACATAAGCTTCACTTTAACAAAGGTCATTGTAGTGTAAGGCTGAGCGATGTGTTAATTAAATTGTTCATCGATGATGCGTGACAGGCACTAGTGATATGCAGTACATCAAGATGTAAGAGTAAGCTGTGACTGCTCCTGATTTGCATCCGCGTCTGTTTCACACAAAACTTCAACACATATTCTGAGGAATACTAAAAAAATATGTTAAAAATGTACAGAAATGCAAGCGAAAAATCATTTCAGCATCTTGAAAAATGCTGACACCTCTGTTAAAAATCATCACTTCCTGTCAAAACTGTCTTTGATCATAGTTGAGCTCAGATCAGCTCAGATTCCTTTATGAGCTATGCCAAGTTGATAAAATGCTTCATCTTGAAAGAGAAGTGTGAGAGAAGAGCGTTTAGGAGGAGTGAGGTCATTAGAAATATGTGCTGTGGGTAAAGCTGCTGTACCTGTGCACGAACAATACTTTTCACATTAAAATCAACCGGCAAGCCATTAAACTGGCGCAGAGCCTCCCAACTTTGACTTGGCCTGTGATTCACCAACTGCACTTAGATAAGCCCTTGCTCAATTGGGCCCAGCCTGCAGTTAGCATATTAGCTTGACAGAGGTAAATAATTTGTCAAAACCTTATTTTAAAGCACTATGAATGTCATCCTGTTTTGCCGTTCTTAATTGAAATGTAGTTGACCATGCAAGGAAATATATGGGCACACACACATGGTGTCGGCAGAATGTTTTATGGTGATGGTAACAACACATGGTAAATATTAGCATCCTCCTTACCGTATACTTTACATTCCTCACGTCAGTTTTACTTTGATTTATCCAAGTGAGGTTAGCAGTAGCTTAAAAAAAAGATTTTTTAAAATGTTTTTAGCAAATCAGATATTTTCTGATAACTGGAAGGAGATAAATATGCAAAGCATTTTTACTAATTATGTAGGTGCAAGGTCATATCTGTGATAACTATACACATTGCAATAATATTGTGACCATGATTTACGGCTAGCCACTTGAGGTTTGTCATCTGCAAATGATTCAGGCTAAGGGACTAAGTCATTTCATGTGGCTAAGATCTTCAGAGAACTTTATTCAGAAAACATGGTTGGAAGTCTAACAGCTGCAGCAGCGGAAATAATCTACATTGCGCGTGCTCATCTTTAGTGGACCTCGCTGTCATTTCATAGGCTTAGTTAAACCTGTTACTCGCCACCTTTAAATATCTCAATGTAAAGGTTTAAATAGTTCCTCTCTAAAGATACTTAACAGACACTTTGGTTCGAGATATTTTAAACAACAGTCACAAGATAATATGAAGGTTGTAAGAAAAACATTAAGCTTTGTAGATGCACACACACACACACACCCTTACTTATCATAATCTATGTTCTGTACTAAAACTAAGGGTTGTAATTAGTTTGCCCTTCCCCCCCTTTGTGAACCTTGCCACAACCCCAGGCTCCTGAACCCACTTGTACATTTTAGGCCTCGATAATAAACCAACATCTGCAGAACTTGCAAGTGCTTTACCAGAGTTAATTGAGTAAATTGAAGCAAGCTGCAGAGCAGTGCTGATCTATGATCCCCTGTTGAGGGCCCAGAAGGGAGACAACAGATTTACTGCAAGGACAGTGGGCGGCCTTTTGTTCAGGCCCTGGTTCATGGGAAGTTTGAGGTCAGTCGGGATTAAAATATCTAAGGGAACAAATGGAGTAATTTGAGTGCAATATGAGGAGCGCTTTGCCAGTTTCACCCAGATCCAGGTGTGATTTATTTGATTTTAAGCCCTGTGTCCCTTTTTCATCTTTTTTTCTTTTTTACCCCTTCCCTATTATTTGGGCTTTAAAGATAACATGAGTAATTTTTAACAAGCCCTAAAGTTTGGTTGATATGAGTGAGAGTTAAGGAGTAATGCATATGAATGCAAACAAATACCAAAGGGGAAATATCTGGGTTTTTTTGTCTCTTGGGGGGAACTTCTGCTTGGCCTCATTGAAGTGGTCTTTAAAGATATAAGATGTAACCTTTCTGCATTAAGATCTCTAAACCTATGTTATATATATGTGTGTGTGTGTGTGTGTGTGTGTGTGTGTGTGTGTGTGTGTGTGTGTGTGTGTGTGTGTGTGTGTGTGTGTGTACTGTATATTTTTTAGTTGTGTACTTACATTATCCCAAATGTTTCCAACAATAATTAAACCCAGGGAAATCTGTAATTTGAATCATTGACACAGAGCGTGTTGTTTGATTGCCTGGCAATGGCGTCATATAACCGTTGACCCCTCTAGTTGCTCTTACTTCCGGCAAACACGGTAAACACCAGATGATACGAGTGACCTATACAAATGCTTGGTGGCTGAACCGTACCGAAACATTACAACGTTACAACAGCGTTCAACATGCTCATGAAGTTATTTTTCAGTTGATTGTTTTGACCACGGTTAACAGTGCCGGGCTAACCCAGGATTAAATTTGCCACGTAACGTCAACTTTAAGCTGGCGCACGCAAATGTGACGTCAAAATGACGTAGATCTCGCTGGAGGCCAGGATTTTGAGTGTGCTATTTTAACGTCACTAGCCTTTATAGCGCCACCTCTGTTCAGGAGAAGACAAAGTCTTAATAGTCGGAGTATAAATAGTTACGGCACTCTCATGACGTCCCATTTGTGCACACCAGCTCGGCTGCTGCTACTGTAAAAAGTCCTTTACGGGCTACTGCAGTCTGGTCCGTCTGCCTACAAGACTTCAGTCAGGGGACAGAACCCCAGCTATAGGCCCCAGCTGGCTACTACAGCAACCTGAATCCAGCCAGCACAAACCCCAGCGCCGGGTGCTAACGACGCAAAAGGCAATAACAGAAAGTTTTATGATCCTAAATGAACCGGGAGCTGTGGTAAGAGGAAAGGAGATATGTTAAGTAAGCATGCATATCAGATTCATTTGTAAGGGGGCATACCAATTTTAGTTAGCAGGGTCAAGAGTTTGATCCTCCGCCTGGTTTTCTCCCGAAGGAAAGAGCCAGGTGGCGAAGGTGGTCCTTTCATACAGTGATTGTGTTAAATTGAGCATTAAAGAGAAGCACTCAAGGGCCCTAGTAAAATGCGAGCGAGGAGATGTGACTGACATTGATAGCACCATAAGTAGTGAGTGTGCTGCTTTTCAGGGATGTGTACAGAAACGCTGCTACTGCCTGTTTGGTTTTATTTTTGAACTCAGATGTTTTTATTGATCTGTGAGTTTTAATTAAGAACTTTCTACTCTTTCAGCTTTTTCCAGAGGAGTTTATTAGTCAAAAAGGTTGTTATACATTGCAACACTGAAAAGCTTTTTAAATTTAGGGTCATTTAACATTAAGCTTTGAACCTGCTTACATTTGAGATACAGTTATTGTAGTTGCTTGTAGTCTATGCTTTGAAGCCTGGTTTCTCAGAATGGCTAACAGAGTTCTCAGAGTGGGAGGCAGCCATGTGATTTGGAAGAAGACAATGGCGAGAGGATTTAAATGTGGATTTGAGTCTTGAACAATGAAGTGATGCAGCATATATGCTTTGATGGCTCAGAAGACCGTGTAACAAAGAGAGCTGCTACTGATTTCAGAACAGCCTGCATCTTCTTTGAGAAGACCGACTCAGCAACTCCATATAGAGCAGATTGAGATTGAGTGTTTTCCTTGTTCTTTGTTGTAGATTATTTGTTAATCTACAACACAGTGTGGTCTTTTAATAAAAAAAAAAAAAAAAAACTCCTTGTTTTTTAAGCTGAATATAATGATGGCCACAACTGCCCACCAAGTGAAAACTCCACAAATTATTTTGCATATTTCAGTATGTCATATTGGGGAGGCGCTGATTAGCCAGATTGTTTCAGCCCCTAACACACATTTTAGTGTATTGCTGCAAACTTGCATCTGTAACCCTGGCTGTCTGTAACAGAAACATCCTCAGTCCGCTGTAGTTGTGGTCCAAATTCACAGGGATTGCAATGTACAAATAGCTTTAGCTGGTGGGGCAAATTACCCTGTGGCATTTCCTGAGCAGATTTACGGGCGTAGCATCTTCCAAATCTTGGCTGTGTCTTTAATGTGTATAATAATGTCTAGTAAAGTTTCTCAGGTCCAGGTGAGCATTCAAAAGTTGGGGGGGGGGGGGGGGAATTCATCCATTAAAACCATCACTGCCTCCATTGTGGAACATTCAATATATATTTGGAATACATATTTGGATATGTGGCTGTTGCTTCTGAGCTGTTCTGTGAATTGCCCAAATCATCTGATTCTTACACTCACTTTAGTGAATCTGATTACAGGAGGATACTGTAAAACATAAACAGAGGTTTCATTTGTAGAAAATATTTCTTATGTCTCCATATTTCCCAGAAATTCCACATAGCTCAGATAAGAAATAAAAAGGATTTATCTTATACATAATAATCAAATTACAGTTGTGAGAGAATTACTCTAATTGCTTCTCTGCACTCCCCATTGGACACACACACACACACACGCACGCACGCGCACACACATTCACACTCAGACAGTCCCATCTGTCTAGTTCACAAGCAAAAATTAAAACATATGCCATTATCAATGAAGATGATTAAACATTTAGGCCAAATCGGGCTCCATTCCCAACTCAAAATTATAACCAGATCTTTTTCATGTTCCATGTTGAGGCACAGAATTCTCATTATCTTGCCCAAGATACAAAGGCTATATTCCCCATGCCAATACATTTGTTCACGATTGGACGCAAAAGATAATGAACCATGTTGTATCAATGGGCTGCCAGCCACACCATCTCTTGAAACCTTTCTCGCCCAGACGGGGCCAACAATTGGCTCCATGCCTCCCTCATTCACATATAGTCGAGTCAGTGAGCAACTGCGTTAGGATTTCACAATGGTGTGGGGAAGGAGTGACACAGAGCAAAACAGGCCGAGAGAGAGAGCAAGGGAGGAAAGGTGGGAGGGAAAAAAGGGAGGGAGAGAGAAACAGCGGCCAAACTCGTTTTCCGCTTGATGGGTTAGCTGCAGAGAATGCGCCTTTACTAGGTAAATGATTAAGGGGGATGGGAGGGGGACCTATGCTGCTCTGCTATTATGTACTTCAAAGGCCTCCAAAGGCAGGTTAAATGAAAAGCAAATGTGTTGCCCTGCTGCTCAAATACCTCAAATGTTTTAGCAGGTGCAAGCAATGAAGAGGTGGGCAGTGACAGCGGTGTGCTGCACCTTGCTTGGAAATCACGGATTGTCCTGTTTCGGGGAGACAGATAGTGTCCGACTAGTGAAGGGTGAGACAGGTCCAGTGGCTGACTGTGTGAGGGAGGTCGAGCTCTGCTCAGCGTTTTCACCACTCTGACCTGCATCTGACACCCAGCTGAACAAGGCAATTGGGTGCAAGTGATGTAGCTGAGGTGTTGACTGAAATCTCTAAATACATCTTTAAAGATGAGTCACAAAAATGTAGTTTTATTTTTTTTTTAAAGGCTAAGTAATTTCCTAAAACACCTGGGCACTGTAATTTTTAACAAGCAAAACTCAAACAGGAGTAAATAGTGAATTTATAGGGGACTATTTCCACCTGCGGATTGATACACTTATTTTATTGAGTATTTACAGCAGCAGGATGGGGTTTGTTGGATTGACTCAAAATAAACTACAGTGTTCATCATAATGCAGGAACATGTCAGCCAATGCAATGGTGTGGCTTATTGATGTGTTTAATGTCAGGCATTGGCTTCACAGGCAGTACTTGTTCCTAGGAGCAATTCCTTTTTTGACAAAAAGAAATATATACTACGTCAAATATATAGACTGTCACACCAGCCTTGTCCTCCAAGTTTGATAAGCTTTGCAGTACAAACAAGACTGTATTGATTACCAATAGCCGGATTAAGACAATATTGTTATTAAGTGACATAGCCATGCATAATCAACTAACTTAAGCTTCGTCACCAATTGAACACATTAACACAATTTGAAGAGACTTTAATAAATGTAATCCAAGGGTAATTTGGGGGGTTTCTTTCACGGTCCACACTCTTGTGTTGTGAGATCGACACTTTTAATAACAATCTGAGCCTGTCAAGGGCAAAACAATCACTTTTCGTGGACAAAAATGTAATTACATTGCATCCTGTTTGGCCGTGGCCGGTCACTGCGTTCTTGCTCAATACTGGACCAATTTCAAAGATTATTTGTTTACATCAGTCTATCAGACACTAATGCATGGGAAAATAGCATCCAGGTTGGAAATAAAAAATTACCCTTTAAGGTAAACAGTTGTCTATTGATACTAATATACAACATTGTACTCCACATAGCTACTGTGATCAAATTAACTCACATTAAGGCTATAATAGCACCGACTAACATAATCTGTATGATGTTTACGTAAGTCCTGTTGTACTGCTTTTATTGTCTTAACAGCAGTGTAATATTGATATTTGTGTTCATGTAAATTAAGTCTGTGTTGTGGATACTCCAAATGAAACAACTCACTCCCGGCTCACCTGTTCAATATCAGCAAGGTCCATTACATAATCACAGTGCAGTGATTACAGGTCTCCTGCTGGCAGAGCAATTAACCCGGCACGGTCATTATCACCTCATAACATCATCTGTTCTCTACATATCAGCACACACACAACATAGCTGTGTATTACTCAGTGTTAGGTCATAAAGCGTGTCTGCTGCACTAATGCAGTGTAATTTGTTCATTATAATAAGTGTGAATGTAAGAGGTGTAAGCACTGATAAGCACATTTGTGATGACTATTATTCTCATATGTTTGAGTGCAGACAAGAGATTGCACACAACAGTTTGCTGCTGAAGGTTTACATGAAGAAGTGAGTAGAAGCTGCTCTGATTTTAAGAAAATTAAATTTAAATCACTACAAGAAAAGAAATGTTTTGATATGCTCGCAAAATCTGTTGACCATCCCTCTAAATGGTATGGTAAAGGCAAGATAAAACGGGGGATTTTAGAATGAACATTTCTTGATTTGTTTTACACCTCATTAACCTATTAAGTTGACTTAATATCATTATTTCATAGAGTTGTATTGATAGACCATAAACTATTGAATTATTGAAGAGACATAATCCCTGGTCATTTTGTTAATGTTGTACACATTTGCAGTGGTGGAAAGTAAACATACTCCAGTACTGTATTTTAGTCAGTGTAGGAAATTTAAAAAATTTGGGGGGGTGCAACCTTTGTCTAAAAAGTCAGGGCATTTTAACAAAATGGTAAAAGTTGCTTAAAGTTGCAGTTTTTAATGTGAAATAAACCCAGATTAAAATGCATATAGTAATCACAACTTTCTGCCAACATGAGTAAATAAAAAGCATACTGTTACTATTATCAACAGCACTGATTGTGTGAGTGTATGTTAGAGACGGAAATGGACAATAAATTAATTGAATGAAAATCAAATGATTGCTTAATGTAATGTAATTTTGGCCTAAATTGGTACAGTGGCTTGAGAAAGTTTATACCCCCATGCTAAAGTTGATTAAAAAGAGGAAAAAAAAACATCTTTTGGAAATTGGGGATGGGGGAACTTTCCATAAGATCATCTCTCAATAAAAATCCAACCAGCTAATAGGCTAACTGAAATAACACTGTGCCAATCTCTATGTATAGTGAAGGGTATGTGATGATATGGGGTTAGTTTAATTCCAAAGGCCAAGGGAAATAACTGGCCTTTAAAAATAAAACTCTGCCTGCCTCTACGGGAATTTAACATAGGGGTGTGTATACTTATGCCCCCTGTATTTTAAGGAAGAACATATATTTATTTACAATACATTATTCATTCACAAAGAAAATTGGTACCCTTAAAAGGTTGGATTTTCCTATGTTTTTTGTAATTAAGGCATTAAGATCAATTTCCAAAAATTCCCCTTTTTTATCAACTTTAGCATGGGTGTGTAAACTTTCTCAAGCCACTGTATATATAAATTGCCTCCAAGATTCTGCAATATTTGCACATCAATCAGGTTTTTGGGGGTATTCTGAGATTTCTTGGGGCTTTTTCAGTTTGTCCCCCTAAGTTTCATACTCTGACTTTGGTACATTTTTAAAGGTATTTGTACTTTACCAGAGTATTTCCATTTTTAATTTTGTACTTCTACTATCATTTTTTTTTGTTTACTACATTTAACATTTAACGGTTTTAGTTACTTTTCAGATGTTTTTACATAGGAAACATATGAAGCATTTTTATAAATGACATGAAGCAGTTCAAACGAGCTCCACTTTGACCAGATAAAACATGAAAGTAGTGCTTACATGTTAATCAATCAATAATAATGATCCATAATAAAACATTATAACACTAACAGAGAGCATTCTGCATACTGAATAATCTTTTTTTTCTTATTATCTTTTAAGTTCATTTTATTGATAATACTACAAAAAAAACAAGAAGAAACAACTTGGCTGTTGTAAACAATTCCCATAATATAATCGCAAACTTGTTGTGTTTATGCATTTGCGATCATTTGAAGACCCTGTCATATTGCCCAGTCAGTGTGTCACTTCACTGTATAAGTATTGACCTTTACCAGTCACACATTTTAATAGTTTCAGTCTAAGCCCCTAGTAGAACAAACTTGATCTATTTCTGCTTACAATATGATGAATGCGAAGACTGATGAATTCCAGGCTCTTTCTTTGCGTAGTTTGCACTGTCTCTTAGTCTAGAGCCATTTGTAAATCCATATCCAAGGAGTACAGGTGTTGATTAATCCTCTCGACATTTTCCCGAGACATTCTTTCATTCGTATTGACATTCTTGTGGCTGCCTGGCGAGTGGTGGGGAAATGAAAGCACTGCCATGGTATTTTGGAAGCCCCTCAGAAGTCAGACTTACACGGGCTAGCTGCTGTGCTGGCCTACATTATGAAGTTTATGGCCTGTGGGGGTCTGCTCCCACTAGCCCGACAGGACTCCGGGAAAAAAGCCTGTCCCTGACTGGCTCACCACATGTCAGACTCCTCAGCTCCAGATGCTGAAGTAAACTGGCTATATCCATACAAATAATGAACTATTTGAAAAAGAAAAAAAAAGATCTCATCCAGTTAAAGTACAGTAAGGGAGAAATACCTTATGAGCCTGACCTACCATCATTTTAATATAACAGTATTACATATTCTACAACATTACAGTACACTAGAAGTCCACCCTGGCTTGACCCAGCCAGCATAACCACAGCTCGCCCACGCCTTTCACTCTTGGGGTTGGACACAAGGAAAGTGGCTGCCCCCGCCGCCTGCCCTGGTGGAAAGGCGTGTTTTTATTGTGGTTATGTTCTCTAGCAGAGCGGTAATGAGTTGCATTGCTCTGTGCTGCAGCTCTGACATGCTGTAACTGTGTTAAACTGTGGTTGACTCCACACATAGCCAAGAAAAGAATTTCATGGTGGTGGTTCAGCCACAGATAAAGGCTTTCTCTTCATTAAGTAAATAAATAAGCAAGGGAAGAAAATTATATGTCAACACTTTCTTGACATAACACTTCCCCCTCCACCCCCATAGCAGGTCGTAGCAGTTTGTACTTTGACAAACTCTTGGTAGTTAGTGATACAAGCAGGCACACACACATTTTAAATGTACAGAACCAACAGATGGAAAACAGAATTAGTGCATTGCTTTTTAAGTGTTGAGTAAACACACCCCACTGTGCAGCTGTTTTTGAACATTTTGGGAGCGATTGATGCTGCTTCTTCTCTGACTGTGCGCAGGTTAGAGAGTATAGATGAGGGTGGAATATTATGCAAAAAGGCATCTCTATCAAAAGGTTGGGGTTTTTGGGTCAGGTTGAGCACTTACTGATGGAGCAGTGAGAGGAATCTTGGCTTCTGCACTTATCTGGTGTGTGGAGTGTGGGATACTTTCTTCCCTCTTTCCTCAATTTCTTCTCTATCTCTGGCACCAAACTTATCAAAATAATGTGTAGTAAGATCATTTTTGGCTTGCGCCTGACAAACTGATATAAATTTCAATCTGACTCCGACAGAAGTTTTCATTTTGTCAAGAGTGCAAAAAGTGTGTGTGTATTTGTGTGTGTGTTTGTGTGTGTGTTATGTGTGTGTTAGTAGTTGTACTGTACACATCTTGTGAGCCAGTTAAAATGTGACCATATGAAAAGAGGAGTGGGTCTGAAAATGTTGTGTCTTCAAACAACACCCAGTATGAACAAACATTTTCATGTACGAGTCAATCAGTAAACCGCAAATTCTTTCACGTCTCACTTAGCTTTTAAGCCAACACACTACCTCTGTCTCTTGAGAATCCCTTTAATAACTCAGGATCATTATAATTATTATGATTACCACCTGTTGGGAACCCCTCCAGTCCAGCTGGGAAACTATTGGGAAAATGTTCAGCGACTTGACCAAAAACAACCCCTTTGATACGATGCAGCCGTCTGTCAGGTGTCCATTGTGCCGCACCACGTCACAGGCAGAGACAGCGAGGTGGCAACCCCACTCCGGCTGGGATGCCAGAGGATGCCACTCAACGTGTGCCATCGGCACCCCGGTCCAGTTTGGCACCGGCTGCAGGAGCGGGAATCTTGCACCATCATTACACCTCAGCCACTCTAATTACAACCTCCTCAAGAGCTGTTATCCTACACCTCACAGTGACAAGGACAGCGCCTCCTCTTAGAGGCCTGGTCGGTTTTTTGTACTGAGGCGCAACACAACACCACTGTAAATTAATGACGGTCCTGCTGGAAAGAACATGCACCAATTACTAACTCAAACCTGTAATCTGTTGAAGGCAGACAGTTGCTTGGCTTCAAGTTTTGTTTTGTTTTTTCAATAAATGCTGCTTTCTCTTCATGATGATGATGATGATGATGATGATGAGGCTGGTTTAATGTATTCAACTAAATTTATGATGAAACCAAGCAGAATTCTTTCTGGCCCTTCGCTCGGGTTGCATGGAGGAGAAATCCATTTACACAACAGGCAGTGAATTCGGCTATGAATGTGTTCCATGGTGTCCTATCACACACACATTATTGTTTGAGATCCTGTGTTATGCTGACAAATCCTCTCGTGGCAGCAATCACCTAAGCGTCTTCCATGAAAGGGATGTACATATTCCTCCACTTATTTCAGAATTTATTGTGTTCATCACTAATCCAAAGATGGGTTCCTCATGTAATACCCGCCATCTAATCATTCTTAGTACTCCAAGGGCTTGTTAGACAAGATCCAGTAGACTGTAATTGTTTTGTCAATTGATCCCATAGAAAAGTGGAGATAGATTAGAGAGCAGGAGACAGTAGAACATTATTTTGGAACATTAAAAAAAAAATCTACATCAGTGCTATTATTTTAAATATGTTTTTTTTTTAAATAAAATATCCTGTAACATGAAAAATGGTACATTCAAGAGATAGAAAATGCATCTATGTAAACACCTTGCTGGTTCTTTTTGAATACAGCTTACACATTGTTTTGATGAAATGCCTGACTTTTGAGCTCCGTGACAGTGAGAAGTGGCTGCCTACTGTATGTCCTCGCTGAACCTAAACATATTACACAGCATAATGTTTTTATAAAAGTCCATATTAGGCGGCTAAGATCTTAAAAGGTTTATGACGACCATTTAGCATCATGAGAGCGAAGCTTAACATGGCCATGTCAAGATAACATGCAAGCATCCGTGTTGTTTTCATTGGCTGTCAGCACAGATTTTACAGTGGCATGCGGGGAAAAGGGGCATATGTGCTTAAGATGCTCCTGCAAGGGCTGTCACTGCAGGAGAGGACGGGGAGGCGCAAAAATAGAACAAGAGAGACAGAGAGCTCTCCTGTCCAAAAAGATGATGAGGAAGAATAGAGCACAGTGGATAATTTGACTGGAGTAAGGGGATAATATGGGAGCGGTATTTTATTTGAAATGGCAGATCTTCTCTCATCTGAGCACCATTCAGCCGTCTGTGCTGCTCTCAAAAGGAGTGCATGGGCAAGAGCTGCGCTGCAGAAACTAGGTGGAGCTATTGCTTACATCTGCATCCACTGCTTAGGAATCAGGGCCAAGAGAGGGGAGGGAAGAAGACAATGTTTAGGAAATGAATGCAGTGCAGGGCTGGGTCACAGCCTGGAATAAGACCTCAGGGGTATAAGAAAAGGAGTAGTACTGTGAACTGTGCACCTGTCACACAGGATCTAGAGGGTCTCAGACTTAAAGTACAGCTTTAGGCCTGCTTGTTACTCCGGAGGAGGGCGAAATGTGAGAAAATGTCTGCGCGGTTCATTCTTTATCGAATTGATGCTCCCCTACACCCCTAAAGATGACACCCAACAGAAATTAATCTATAGGGAGATTGTGTTGCAGTAATGCTGAGTCGAAATGTGCAGACAAAATTACTCTTTGGCTCTTTTGGCTATCTCCCCCATCACCCATGCATCATAAAAGCAGGGGTTTAGTGCGAGATGAATAATCTCGCTCCAGCATGCCTCTCTTCTGCTGCTCCCCCTCACGCCATAATCGTCAGAAGGCAAGCCAGCTTAGTCAACCCTGTGCTACGGGCCAGGATAATAATTGCTGTATTAATTGGTGTTGTCCAGGCTAGACAGAATATAAGAGATCCCACTGGGGCTAATAATTAATGTTTTTTTTACCCTCTCTTTCTCTCCTCCTGCTCTACCTCCACCACCACAAGCACTCACACATACACACACACACACACACACACACACATGCACATACACACACACACACATATACACACACTCCCTGCCTCCGTTTGCTATATCATTAAGAAAGCCCTTCAATACCTCCACCATTCTGAGTAGCAGGATGATGACGTCTTACAAGACTATTGTTAGATAGGACAGTGGACAACAGCAATATCCTATGTTGATTATGTTTATTTAGCTTCTTTATTCTCAAACTGCTAAAAATATGGATAACATGTATTCCTGGCTGTTCCCAGTTGTCTGCAGGGACGAAGGGTCATGCTAAGAACTGATGTAGAAGCCTGAGCTAAACTACATTACACTGGCTTAATGGGCACACAATGGCAGTCCGGTCAAAAAAAAAAAAAGAAATAACAGGAAGATTATACAGTTATGAGCTTTAAGTCCAAGTGTGATACCTCACCCAAATGTATAAGCAAGTTAAAGAATACAGGTTTGTACAGTAAGTGGTGTGTAGGTGCGCGCACTGTATTTTACCAGGTCTTTGTTCTCCTGAGCAGATGGCTGCTGTACTACTGCCCCTCCTGGTGTGAACCTGCTTAAGTTCCTTGTCGAAGCCCAGTGAGTCAGTCTGCGCGGGTGATTGCCAAAGAGGAGAAAGGCATTTTATGAAAGGCACACCGGAGCTCATGGCAGTTTTACGCAGCCCTCCACCTTCAGGAAACAGATAATTACAGGCTGCAATATGTGCTGTAGTATCATGTCAGAAAGTATAGTGACTGCACAGGACTGCTGAATGCGCTATTACAGCATGTGTTCCATGATTATACTCTATGATCCTTTTAATGACAGATATGGGGATTTTTTTTTGTTGCTCAGCTGGTATTTAGCACATATCTCAGTGTGGTGCTTTTAAACACATCTCACAATTTAAGGGGGACGAACCAGAAATTTGGAACTAGTTTAGAGAAAATGGTCCATTAGCAATTTCACTGGGTTATTTTCAAATATAAGCCCCACCGCACACTAACAGATCTGTCACAGCTTTAATTTAGTGACCTCCCATGGTGTACTTGTTCTTTTTATTTCTTTATTTCTTTGCTTCCGGGGGGGGGGGGGAGATGAAATAACCCTTTCTTTTAGTGGACTGATTGAAGGTCATTCAAACATGAGTACCTGTGCTATGGAGATTAGGCAGCTTGTTATTAACAGGCTTCATTTCAAGTCATTTAGGGTCATATCTGGCATGTCACAGAGACTGTCGCCTAAACCACCTCTCTGTAGTCCTCAACCAAGTCTATTTACTGTATGCCTTAATTTTAGACACAGCTTTAATAAGGCCCCAAACCGAGTGAAAAAACAACTCCTCTGTAACAATGTGCAGAGGGAATTGGCTCTGCTCTGCAAACGGGCAGGGAATTAAGACCAAGTAGAGGCCCTACTTTGTTAACAGTCCTGACAGGGTTATTTGACCATCTGCTTTAATTACAGGTACTGACACACTCACAAGCTAATGCCTAAGTGTCACCCGTGCATAGGTGCAAATTAGTTTCCACTTGAGGAACCAGGATGGGCCACAAATCAAACTAACGACATCATCTGGCCTCAGGCATCAAGCGCAATCAACTAAAGAGTCTGTGATAATCAGTTTAATCAGTGTTGGTCTTTTAATTTTAGGAGTTAGTTTGATTATTATTTTAATAGAAATTAAATACAAATTGAAAAAGATGCCTGTTCTTTTAGCTTTTCCTTTCTCAAGATGTTTTTTTGCATCCAGTTGCCCATCTTGTGAGAATTTATGTTGCATGAGAAACACTTGGCAATACGTTACATGTGTACACATGTAGACGGTAGGACAGAATGTTGCCACCATGGTTGGTATTTCAAAGGCAAAGGTTTATGAAGCCTGCAGGGCAAATTAAACAGCTGCATTCCCGACATGCCTTGTTTTGCACCACACTGGCACTTAACTTAATAGGAGCCTTGCATTTGAATGACTTCCCTTCATTTATAGTATGTCTCGATCAGTTTCTCCATTTCATTTGAACTTGGTTGGACTGTAAAGTCAGACTGCAACTGCACCCAGTTAGACTTACAATTTTGGCCCCATAATGCACCTCTCTGCTCCAGCGGCTTTCCCACTTCAACATCTGCAGCAGCAACCTCTGCAGAGGTCATGACACATGGGAAACCTACAGTATTACTTTTCACTGTTCACCCGTACTCACCTCTGACTCATGGGTGTTACCAGAGTGAACTATCAACTAATCAGCTTTCCACACATATCTGCCCAATGTCGACAGTTTGCCTCTCATTCTCTGTTCTTGTGATTCCGTGTAGAAAAGAGTGAACTCTGTGGCGCTTGAATCAGGCAGTCATTAGTAGAACAGCTTGTCTTTTCTTCCACTGCCTCTGTCTCTCAGATAAACAGGCCTGAGTGCTGACATATGATCCCTTCAACTAACACAGCCCATCCTGACTAACTGATGGGAGGAATAGTAATCAGGCAGACGGTCATGTGGACGACACCAGAACTGCCCAAAGGATGCAAACTTTAAACTACTTTACAGGATGGAATGCAAAACATAGTATGTGTTGCATAAATCTTTAAGAGATATTTAATGTCTATAAACAAGGCAACCCTTGAAATAAAATGGTTAATTACACACATGGTTTAAAATAAGCATCAAACAACTGTACGTTTTCTGTATAAAAGTAAAAAGGAGGTGGCTCTCATTCTTGGCAAATGCTTCTTACTGTAATGGTGTGTTTTCATCCACGCTAAACGTCTCTCTTTGTGATCTCTTCCTGCAGGAGCCTGGTGTTCTGTCAGCCGCCCAACCCAGGCAATAACTGTCATTAATTAGTCTGATAAATTACTTCCAAAACAATGACATGTTTAAATGGTCCAATTTAGCTCAAATCCTAAATGAGATATTACATCAAAAGCCAACCGTTTCTCTCTTTTAGCCCATTTAAAGAGGCATACTGGCTTCCTGAAAGCATTTAAAGGTTACGATTTCCTCAGATGATAAAGCAGTACCTTTTAATGAAATTCTAATTAGTAATTTCATGGACTTTGTAACCAACCATATCTGATTAGTGCACATTTTCACAGCCCACTTTAATTAAGCACACTTACAGTACAGTTTCAAACATTCGCCACTTGAAGATGAAGCTTAGTGCGTCACAAAACTAACTTTGTAAACACGAATGTTGCAATTTCGTTTTTTATATTAGATTACATTTGAATACAATTCTTTTTTGTGTGTGAGTTTGTGGAAATAACTTTTTTTTCCCTCTTCTGTAGCACATGCCCTTGAACATGAAAATGTGGTGATGAAAAGGTTCTCATTACCTACCATTATTTTGGTTTATTTAATATGATGACAACACAATTAGTTGGCAACAGTTTCTTTTCTTCATTTGTGCTTGTTCTTTTTCTTTCTTTTTTTTATAAACTTTTTTTTTGTCTGAGCTTAAACTTAGCTGCACATGTATTAAAGTGTATTAAAGTGTGGGAATACAAATGCATTCCCACACTTTAAATTAGTTGATTATAGGTGTTAACTTGACAATGACAAACAACTGTATGTGGGAGGGGCTTTTACAAGACGATGCTTCAACATGTCTACGTTTTTAAGCAACATGCGCAACATAACCACACTACACTTTCCAAGTAGGTTGCATGTCTTCCGTCCCATTTTGTCAAATCTATTACACACTATTGGTGTGCTGCCGAGGCATGGGGACTGTTGACTAAAGGGCCCCAAGACATAATTTGATTTCACTTTCATTCAAATAATGTTCAACTTTGTGATCTAATCCTGGTTTCACAATATGAACTCTGACCTTGAATATCAACTGGACTGCATTTGGTATTTAATGTTCATCAGAGTTTGATGTGGGAGTCTTCCCCTCACAGTGGAGTGCTTTTGACACGGCCTTCACCCAGCTGCCCCACAGTGGGCCCCAGTGGGCCCTCTCAGGTCCCTAACCACACAAGTGTTTCCACGGTGGCGAAACTGTTTCAGTCTGACTGACATCCCAGTGTTGGGGAAAACAGTTATAAAAGTGCACAAAGCGTGACAGACCACCTTGGTCCTACCTCCTCACCCCATCTCTCCTTTAAAACATGGAGTCCACCCTGTCAAGTCACATGCCGGAGCTGTAATTTAGTCTAATAATTACCAGACATCACCACAATGAAACATCAGTGTCTGAACTTCTTTGGACCAAACTGAATTTTAATACATTTGGAAAAGGTTGGCCGGAGGCAGGAACCCCGCACACTGGGAAACGCAGCGCACATGTGGAAGCACTTTGGGAAGTGATAAATGATTTGAAATCCACAGCGTCCCCGAAAATGGAAATTAGGGCGAACAGGTGTTAAATGGGAACCACTGGTGCATTTTGAACAAGGGAAAGAAAACGTCCCGGGTCTTTGGGGCCAAATGTGACATGGCCGGGGCATAGATGGGGAGGGCGTTGCTGAGTGGTCATGGCCCGAGGTGTGTGATGTCTGTGGAGGCCCCTTGTGCCTTACCTCCCCTCAAAGAAATAACGGATCGCTTGAATCAGCTGTTCTGGGGGTAAAAGTCCCCTCTTACCCTCCTCATTGCCACAAATACGCTGCTTCTCAGGAGCACATAAATAGAAGAATTATCAATTTAGCTTTAGCATAACTGGCCTTACAGATAACATGTGTAAAGCCATTTTTAGCTGTGATCGGCTGTACATGTGAGGTATTCCAGCTGAAGAATATGATAATAGCAACTAGCAGCTCGCACACTCTCAACACCTCTGGCGTTTTTGCTAATTTGTATGGGTGCCGTCTTTAACATGGATAATTGCCATAAATTGGAGCTTTATTCACAGTGGGTCAGGAAATGGCCAAGTCTAACAGCTATCAAGCGAGGAAGACTAATTCTCCCTCGGCTCTGCCTTGTACTCTAACTGGGATTTCAGGCCAAGGGAACTGGGCTGTAACCTAAATGGCCATGATTTCACTCACAACATTTCTGTGGTCTGTTAACCTTAGGGAGCCATTTTAAATGTGATGAGTCATTTACATTGTCAGAGATAATGAATGAACAACAAATGTTGCGGAAGTAGGAAGAACACTGTATTGGGTTTCATTGTTCAAGCGACAGTAAATATCTGTCATTTTGGACAATCTGGGCACTGACACACGCTAACACTAAGCCAGCCGCTGTACCCACCTAAACACCCAACCTCCAATTTCCTCATGCACATCACACTTACACACATGTCTTATCACTGTTTGCTAGACTTTCCTGGTGAAGTTCTATTTTCCCCTTCCTCCTGTCAATCTCATTTTGTCTTCTGATTCCATGGAAACTTTCTCAGATTTCACTGAATTGTCCACTTGTTTTAGCTGAAAACTCTCAGGTAGTTTTGTCCCAGCTGTCAAAACAAAAGGAGTCAACATTAGGGACGTTTGCAGTCTCGGGTGATGCCGATGCTTAGTTATATCTCACCCCGACCTGAGAAGAGGAGGATTGCTATACTGATGTAGAAAATGGACAGCTGTTGGGACTCTGTGGCACACTGCCCAGATGGAGCCTAATCCTATCTATACACCAGCATAAGTTAACCATTTCATTTACCTCGCTGTACTAACCACTGCTGTGGGAAGGCTGTGCGGCTGCATTGTTTTGCCATGACACCGCTGTATGAGAGTTTAATTGGCTATTCCATTAATAACACACACAAACTAATTTAGTAGAACCTGTCCTCTTTAAACTACGGGAACAAAGAGTAGGAGGGTGAAAATCAATCTCAGCTTTGTGCCTGAGCCACTGACCCGTTCATGCTTTGAAGATTGCTGCTGTAAAAAAAAAAAAAAAAAAGCATCTGAGAAGTTATTTAACTACAAACAGAGCCTACCTTTCCCATTCCAGCTGCATAATCAGGCATAATAAGTGACTGCAAAGGTCCACTTAATGTATTTCTAACACTGGAGACCTGCTAATCCTGTCAGGGGGAGTGAAATGGAGGGGGGGACCGTGCAGAAGCCCAGCCATGGAGCTGAGCATTTAACTCCATAACCATGCAGGCAAATGCCTGGGCACCTTTCACACAAAAAGAGAAAGAGAGGGAGAATAAGCCCAGCTTCATATTTCAACCCAAAGTGGGGATCCATTTTTCCGCTTTAGTGGCCATCGAGGAACAGTGGGAATAACAACAACAGCAGCCGCGGCAGTAACAGCCCGTCTCACTGGGCTGAGTCCTCATAAACCTATGCCATTATCACTCTCTTTATGGGCCTTTAAATAGAGAGCCCTTCAGATCAGCCATGTGTGCTTGGCTAGGTGAACGTCAGCCCCCCTTGCTTTTCTACCATTTGTAACAAGGATGTAATGTTTTTTTTATGAATTGGCCTCTTTGTCAATTAATATGTATGTTTTTACAAACATGTTCATGCGCACATTTTTAGCTATTTTGTCATCTTTACAAGCTGTTTATTACTCCTTCCTATTCGTTACATTTATTTACCTAATGTATGAAACAGCCAGTTTCAATGCAAGTTAAATAACATTATGCTGTAAAATGATAGAGAACATAACCAGAGGAAAATGTTGAGCGTATCAGCCTGAATGCCTTGTGAATAATGGAAGCATAGAAAAGGGAAGAAAACAAACAAAGAGTCTAAAATCAACAAACACACAGACTCATCAGATATCGCGTTTTCCCCAGCTCTTTGTCGAAACACCTTTTATGGTGGTCTTTGAAATTCAGGGGCCCCATTAACAGTTCAAGCATATAATCACATCTCCGTAATGAGGTATTAATTAAGCGAGGGGCATCTATTGGCTTGCTAAACAGCCTCATAAACAATTGACAGGAGATTTGTGATTTTTGACTCCCTGACACCATTAAACAAATCAATATTGGGTTTCGCAGACATGCTCTCCGGCTGGCTCTCTCTGGTCTTTGCCAATCAGCTCTGTGGAATACTAATGAGGGAATTAACTGCCTCATATTCCGCATGTGTCCCATCAAACAGATCCTTATCCAGTGAGTCTCATTTGCATGGTAGAAGACTCTGCTTTGTAGGTAAAGATTTCACAATATTGCCAGCCCACCCCACACTAACTCAATCTCCTATCCCTCCCCTTGTCTCTTATTTTCTGTCAGACTCTTGAATACCCCCACGACCACCAGCACACACACACACACACCCACACACCCACATATACACACACACTCCCTGCCTCCGTTTGCTGTATCATTAAGAAAGCCCTTCAATACCTCTAGTCCTACACAGACATGACGGTGTAACATAAACAGAATGATGGTTTTCAAGTGGCATCTTTCTCCTTGGTCTTTCTGTTGAGGTTTTCTCTCACCACTCCTACAGTGTGTACTTTGAAATGACTGCCTGTTTGTTGTCGCCAGCCATTGCGCTCCTTTTGAGTGCTGCAGTAATCTTGTTTGATGAATATTGCGCTTAGACTGCTTAATGATGTTTGCTGTTCAAATTACAATGGTGAGTGGTCCAAACCTGCTTTTCCATTGAGTGTTACACAGTGTAAAATAGTGTCACATGCTGCGGTCACCCTTTTTTTTTATATATACGATGTGAGGCAAACACTTGTGTTTAAAATAAGAGTGATGTGAGTTTACCATGAGTCAAGTTTGATTAACTGCAGCCTGAGCAAATAAAGTGCCAGTAACAGCAAAGTAGCCGCCTCAGTACATAATAATGCAACATAAATAATGTTGCAGACTTTTCTTTTTGAAGGCCCCTTCTTGATGTGCAATGTTAGCTAAACTAGCTACCATTGACTTACTTCATATTGATTCTCAACTCAGTTGATATTGGTGAAAAGTAACTAAGTACATTTACTAAAATACTGTACATGTAGTCGCTTTTGTACGAGGCACATTGTGTTACATTGATTTGTATGAAACGTGCTGTATTAATAAAGTTGATTGATTGATTAAGTACACATTTTAGGTACTAGTTTCTTTACACTTCTACTCCACTACATTTTAGAGCCAAACATCCTACTTTTTATTCCACTACAATCACTACATTTATCTGACAGCTTTTTTCAGCGGTGCGTTATGTTCAGACTAAGTAGTAGTGTATTGAGAGGGGAACCCTCGTTGCTGTTACACCGCCGCACGGCATGCTGGTTACGGCTCGCTTGGTACTTCAATTTTATTTTGATGCTATTGTTTTTGTACTTTTACCTTCAATAAGAGCCAGCTGATCTCGTGGCCCATCCCACCTATTGTCAGACATTGTGATTAATTTTTTTTTTATCAAAACACAATGTTGTTTTCTTGTTGTATTTTAATCTCAAAATGCTCCAAAAGGCTTCATTTGCGTATTAGAATCAGAAGGTTCGAACCCTCTACCTGATTTTAGTTTTGTATCTTGTTGTGCTTTTTCGCAACTCTAAAATTTGCAGGTCTGATTGTATATGTAGGATTGTAATGTGTTTAATCCTTTGGGACACTACACTAAAGTGATCACTGTGTTGTGATCAAATGTCAGACATAGTTGGAGCTGCATTCATTAGAATTCCTTGCAGCATAACATTCACTAAGTTTAGGTTTCAATAGGTGAGCCCAGAAGGACAGAGCATCTAATTTAATATATCTTGGGAGTGCTCTCTGCACTGCTCACCCCAGGAAAATGAGTGACAGAGGACGGCCTGTTGTCTTTGTGCTGTGTGTGTGGCCGCGGGGCGGTGAGTTAATGCAGGAGATTGACTCTTAATTGCAGTGGGGAACGCTCATCTTTTCTCATTAATAAGACGGAGCCAGAGCTTGGAGATTTTCTCATCCCAGAAATACTCTCTTCCACCGGCCAGGTTAAGTGCTGTTTAGATTATTGGCTTCCTTGCATATGATTTTTCCCAAGCACTATGTCTCAGATTGTGAGCACAAGCAAAGATGAGATGGAAGTGAAGCAGGGGTTAAGGGAAGACAGTTTGTGTGTGTGTGTGTTTGCTGGGGGAAGGGGGTGTCTCTGAAGTGAGGCAGTCACATGTGTGATACAAGTCCAGAAGAGGCAGGGCTGAATCCAAGGGGATGGTGAAACCTCTTCTTTAGAGCATAACAAGGCAGATGAGAAGGCCATTTATGGGATCATGTTTCATTTGCATTTTGTCCAGCCTCCAGATCAAAAGACAATCTTAATTTGAGGGCTGCACCAATAGAAAGTGAGTGTTTCCTGATGGATACAGATGTTGTGGGTGACGCAGAGCAGAGGCAGTAGAGGAGAGGACAGGAGCAGTCCTGCGGGTCTGTCTGTCTGCCTGTCTGTGTGTCTGGAGGTGGGGGTTAACCTCCGCCTAAAGAACGACCACTGGCTCCCCATGATGCATAACCGTGAGGGATTAGAGAGCACAAAGCAGCAGACTGTTTGGTGGAGCACTAAAATGTGCTCCTCTGGGGCTCATTGAAAAATGATTGCCGATTAAGTGTTTGAAGTCTGCCAAAGACGAGTGTGCGTTTTTAGTGGGACGACGATGAAACTCTATCTTTCCTGCTTATGCAGGCAATTTTCCCTCTCTTTTTCCACTAACTGTACCATGATGTGTGTTCTCTTGTCGCGCCTGGAGTTGAGGTTGCCAAACTCATTTCACCTCTTGGACCCTAGCTTGACTGGAAGCCCGACAAGAAAAAGTGATAAGAGTGAATTAAGCTGTTACTCTCCAGCGGGAATGTTATTATACCGCCAGAGAGAGGCATTGATTTCCATATGAGAACAACAGGTGAGCTTGTAGAAAATAACTCAGTCTACCTAAATAGCAGGTAATACCGAGTCTATGAAGATAAAATTCTGTTAATGTAAATAAAAAGGATAAGGCTCAATAACTCAATTCACACATAATAAATTGGGTCATGTCTTAATGCCATATTTAGAGCACCATACGAGTCATAATTTACAGGGGGTTCTATTTAAGCAACAATTGGGATTGCTTAAACGTTTTATTTTTCAAATAGTATTTTTCCAACATGATTTGCGGTTTTCTCTGGTGTTTACTTAGAGTTTAAAGCAGAAACAGAATAATGAAGTATGGCTTTGAGTCTGCAGTGATGCCGCGGGTCAGTTAAAGTCGCCCTGCGGCGGCATATGGAACTGTGCTTCCTTTGATTAATTGAACTCCTAAGAAGACTAATACTCTGAAGTGAACTGGAGGAAATCATTTGTGAAAGAGACAATGTCGAGAGTGATGACAAACATAGCTTAGTGTTTCCCCGGTTGCACCTCAATTCCCCGCGATGTCAGCTTTAAAACTGCGGCACTCCTCAATATATTATCATGTTACACTCATTTGTTTTCATTATTGCATCAAAGAGGATCCGGTCATGCAGCGGCCATTTTCTGCTGTACAGGGGCCGAGAGAACAAATGTGACTCTGGAGTCACTTTGGGGTTATACAAACAATGAGGAATCTGCAGTTTAATAAAGGGTTAGACTCACATTCTTATGTTACTACCTAAAGAGAGCAGCAACCACTGGACTTCAGAGTGAAAAAAAGGCCTTGATGTTGCCTCGTTTTGAACTAATAGTTTATTTTATTATCCATATAAGGTTAATTCATAGCTACATTCACATCCATATTATATAAAAACTCAATTACTTAGAATGGTATGTCAAAGCAAAACTACACTTGAAAAGCAGTGTTTTCCCCTGACTAGTGTTGGTAAACAATAGCAGAGTTTTGTTTAAGAGCTGTAAAAGGAGCTGAGCGGGGTATGTTAAGTAGTCTCACAGAGACGCTGGAGGGCGAAGGGTGAAGGGAGAAGCTGGCCCCGGCGGACAGGTGGAGGTAAGCTGAGATCCATACCACCCAAGGGGAGAATGAACTTGAGACGTGTCCCTCACCGTCCTGTGAAGGTGGAGGTCAGCAGACAGCCACGCTGATCGGCCGAGATGCCCCAGTCAGCAGGAAGAGCCGGACCCTTCTTCCCTCAGATGAAATGAAGCCTCCAGCAGGCCAGGTCAGTCACAATTAGGACTCATAAAATATAATCAAAACCTCAAAAGCTGGGCTGCAGTACTCGGGTGGTCAGGACCAAACAGAGCCCATCTTTGTCCTGCGAGAGGTATTGCTCATGCGTGAAACAGACACACCGTGTTCCAATGACTGAGATGTATCTTTCAATCAACTTGGAAAACAGCCACCTTTAAAGCTAGCGCCGTTGCTGACTTCTTCCCCAAAAAGATAGAATTATTTAACTTTAGGAAACTATGATTCATAGACTTTTTAAGTGTCACAACCCCTGCATAGAAGCCTTTTCCACAATATATGGGCTTTTACACTAATCTTCCTAAGACATCAGAATATGGCAATAACTGTCTGTAAGCCCAAAGGTTGTTTGTTTTCCACCAGCATCTCTATCTAAGGCAGATTTATTGTTTGTTTTTGAAATCGGGTAATTAAGGCAGCTGCAAATTTGTATTTCTGTTGTCTGGGGCCTCGGGCCAGGATTAACAGCATTTAGCATTGTAGAATGAACCCCCCTCTTAAATAGGGTAGATAAAAAAAACATGGAAAGATGAGTTTGTGTTGTGGTGATATACACAGAGAAATGCTGTTTGGCATGCTTATGTAATTGTTCAAAAATGAGTCACTTAATTCATCATTCACACATGTTAAACAGGCTGCCATTGTACTATATGTACTATGCATGTAATAATTTATAAACACAGGACAGTTCATTTCATCCAAAGTTTACGCAGTTCTTCTGTCAGATTAAATATGTTGATGTATGTGGATATGACTAATAAATAATAATTCTGTTTCCTCCACTTCAAAGCTCACAGCTGACATAAATCACATATTCTTCAGTGAAATAATTACAGCTGCGTTTGGATTGTGGTTTTGACACCAAAGTGCCACAAGATGCCAGAAGGTATTTGGCCATTGCTTTTTGACACCCATTCCCGTACAAGAACACGTCAAGCACGAACATATTTCCCATTTCTGCAGTACAACTTGGACAAAGAGTTACATTATAGCACAGGAATCCTTAGGCTCACTAGGCCTTTTTTTGCCCTAGGCTGCACCCATGGGTGACATCTTAACTCCCTGGCTTATTACACCTGCCTGTCAAGCCTCGGCTCTCAACCTCTTGCTCAATAACAAACATGATTTGAGCTGTCACTGGGAATGACCCGTTGTACAGACTTGCTTACAGAGAGGAAGTTTTCTGTTAAAGACACTGCTTTTGAAAGCAGATTAAGATGATGAACCAGATTAGGCAGGTAATAAGTCATTTTAACAGATTCATCAGTCAACTCATTCTGACGTGCTGATATCCATACTGATAATATCTGCTACAAATTATAGGCCATGAAAAGATCAACTTTACAGGTTCACTGATGTGACAGCAAAAGATTTTGCCTGTAGATAATGAAGCCTCAACTATGCCTCTGCCTCAGCCTTTGGTTCACAGGTCATAATTTACATATTGTTGAAACTGTTCCTTCGCTATGAGTAGTAAACTATGTAGTCCCAGCAGTATCACTGTAAATGTAAAGCTGCAAAAAGAGAAAGGTGACACTGTAGCGTATTTTAACTTCTTTTAAAAACTTTATTTTCATCTTTTGCATGTCGTAGATTGGAGACTTAAAGCATAGCAAGGTAACTTCTGACTAGCATTAGTTGGTGCAGAGTTTTTACCAATTCACACTTAGAAGTACATTTTTCACACAGCATGGAAGAAACAATACAATAAATGAAAGACTTTTTATGGGTTAGGTTCCCGAATAGATCCCATATATGGCAAATAAATTCTGTTTTCACTCATTTTGCAGTTTAACACTCATCAGCAACTGAGCCTACAGTATGCAGTTTATAAAGTGTATACCTTTGCTGTTGTAGCAGGCCTGTACTGCCCAGAAAAGAAAAAAAACATTTTACATTTTCTGCAGCGGTTGTCCTGTAGAAGTTGTGGTGAGGTAATAGTGGGCAGTAGTTATTTGTAGTTTCAAGTGCTAGTTTGATATAAATGTACTGAGTTTGAGGTGAGGAAGCCAGTGTCATGCTGCAGGTTGCAAGCTTGTCCAGTGTTGAGATAAATGGAAGAAGTTGGGTATGCTGGGAGCTCTCCTGTTGTCAGCATGCTCTGGTTGTCACAATCCTGTTAAATAAGCAAGGACTTGTAGCACCTCAAGCAGATCTCTCGTGCAACTAGACCTGAGGCAACACCTTAGTAGAACAAGTGAAACCTGATATTATACAAAGATTCAAAAGACAGACCGAAATAACAAGCTGGGAAATGGAGTTTATGTTGTGTTACATTAATGTGGAACAATTTGAAGACCCCAAATCTAATGGCTGGTGTACGTGTATGAGGGGTGCTTCACTTGTCATAGGAAGGTTGTTCATTGATTCAGTGGAGTTTTTCCTGAAATGAATTAATTCCAAGCTGCAAAATATACATGTGCAACTGGCGAGCCATTGAGTTTCTTAATTGCAAGAAACTGAGTAAATGGTCTCAGTTTAAAAGATGTAAAGAAGTCATATTTTTAGGTACAGTGCAAGACTGCATGCAGTCTGGCTGCATTGTGAATCTGCAAAGGTAGCGAGTGTGTGTCAGAGGAAAAGTTTATTTTCCCTCATACATTCCTCCACCTTAGCTCTGTCATAAGCTATTTTCTGCTCCACTGCAAATCCTAATTGATCGAGCTCAATCTTAGCTTTACATTACATGGGCAGATGACATCACTTGATACAGATATTTTGCGCCGCTCTCACAGGCTAATGTTGTTTTACCAGCTTTATGGCATTGCGCTGTCTGGACAAAAGCATATGTACACAGAAATTGATCGTATAAATGTTTAGACAATCATTATTTTAATTTAAAAATGTTAAGGTTGACTTGCCTTTGGTGGAAGGTGCCAGTCATTGTTGGATGGTGGCAGCGCAAGTGTTATGCTAAGGCCTCCAGTGCTTACATGCTTCAGGAGGCTAAGTCAAAACTTAAGAGACAATAGTGTCATTTATTAGATAGCTGAAGATCGGATTCTGGTGTCAATCCTGGCTTGTCTCGAAGGTTAAACTCAATGCACCTTTATTGTTTCAGTTATGAAGCAACGGTGGAAGTCATTTTGTGTCTGTCATTTCTGACAGCAGCGTTCTCATCTAATAATCCCTTTATAATCCTCCACCATTTAAACACATGACATTTGATTAAATGGTGGGGGATATTTTCCCATCTAAAATATTGCTGCTGGGTGCAAACCAGTTCTTTCCTGTCAATTTTTTGTTTTAGGTTCGAATTCATCTGCTGAGTTTTATAAGTGCCCATAAACGCTAGAAGGAGAGATTTCTCAACCCTTTAGAATGCCATCCGTATCTTCAATTAAAGTTCAAATCTGGCAGTGAAGTTTCCAATAATGTTGGTTTTATTCTGCCATTGTGGTTAAATACTAAAGCTCTTTGACAGTAGCATTTCTCAGCTGTAATGTCTTAATGTGTTGTTTGTTTTTTCTATGAAAGCTCAAAGCACCAAGAGCACTTTTTCCTCCTACATACCATAGTCTTTCTTTTTAACAAGACAATTAAGACGTTCTCAAACATCAGTCACTGCAGGCTTTATTGGCATTCATTTCTTCAGGGTAGTACAGCAGCCTCCCAGAGGGGCTGCTAAATCAACCTTAAGACCTAAGACTAGTGCTTTAACCCCTTGAGTACCTCTCTCCAACTCCTCCCCCTCTCAAAGCCTGTCCTTTAGACATTTACTAATAAACAACAGGTCAGCACCTGCGATAGCAGGTGATTTATTTGACCCTGAACAACCATGACGAACGCGCCGTGGGGAGGGGGGCGCGGTGGAGGTTAAGGAGGGGAAGATCCTCACCAGAAAACCAGCTCCACAGCCCCGGAGGCCTGGAAGTCAACGCCCCCACTGTAAAGCACTTACTGCTCACTTCGTTCTGCTTCTCATCTGACTGTTTTCTTTATTTCCCTAGTAAAAGACTGCAGAATCGTACCAGTTTATCACCATGAGCTCATAAAAAGCCTGGAGGATAAAATAATCACTTATACGGCGGCTGGTTGGGGGGGGGGGGTGGCTACATCCAACCACCTCCCAAATAACTACACCCAGTCTCCTACCTGCCAGGCCAGTCACACAGGGCCACCACGTCGTGGACCAATGATAAAGGATTAAAGCATGTTTCCCCTGCATCTGTCCAATGGATTGAGCTGATCAGACAAGGTACAGTGCAGGATGTTGTCCAAGGACCTAACTAGAGCAGAATTATTGAGTAACAGGAAATTAAAAAATTCCTGCAATGCCGATCCACCACTCAAAGCAATTCTTTCGCAATCTGGCCTGCCCCCTTTCTGAACTTTAGCCATTGGGGGTTCTTTTTTTTGTTGTTGTCAACGACAAAATATCTCAGAAAGACAAAAAAAAAGCAAAGTCATAGTCCCTTTGCTTTTTTTCATGCATATTTATTGTTATATGCAACATAACAGTATAACGTGAACTAGATTCACATTCCCACCTACAGGATCCCAATGGGGCAACATTGAACCTGAACAATAACACAGCTCCCAAAAGTTTAATGATTGCATTTAGTGAGATTCTAGGTTGTCTGGTTCATCCATTTGGGGTGTTTACTTAGTTCCTCTTGCCAAATGCAGATAGCTCTCTAGCTGTTAATTCCCTGCATAATACATGGGATAAAGGCCTAAATGTTCCACCGTTCCAAATCTCCCCTGAATAATTACACTGAAAGTGTATTCAACATTTATGCCTGTTACAGACTGATCTTTTTCCAGGAATTACAGGAAAAGGAACTAATATCTCACGAATCAGACCTTCATCTTACCATGTGGGAAGTTTCCGTTTGAGTCAGGAAAGTAGCCATGTTACCAAAGCCACATTGTTTAATAATACGCCAATCACAGCAAGCATGCATGATTGGATGAACATAAAATGCCTTGACTGTAACAGTCATGTTCAATCAGTCGGATATTTTCTTTTTACATGAACAAAATCAGACAAATGGAAAATGATTACACCATGAAATGACCTCTGAGTTACTGATTTTGTTTTAATGTGGGTGTTATTATGAGTAATGTGAACACACTACACAACCAGCTATAAGTTAAAGCAGTCAACGTCTGTAAAACTGTAAGTAGGTGTGAAGGAAAACTGAACAGAAGTATTAAACTGTGACCGCAGGCCCACGCCAACCTTTTAGACTCAGTAACGTCAACCTTAAACCCGCATGTGAAATATTAACAAACGGAGGAAAAATTACAGGTGTGCTACTTTAGATTTCAGCAGCATGTGGCAACAGTTAATGCAGCACCACTAATGTGGCTTAGCTGGCTGTTCTCATTAGCAGGAGGGTTGGGGCGCAGGGTGATGGACAACATCCAGGCCTATTTGTTCAAGACTTCAGCGCACCTAAACCCTACATGAGGATTTTTTGCATTCACTTCCTACTCCGCCAAAAGGCAGTGCAGCTGGAATCACGTACATGCCCCATCAGTCCTCTGTTACCTCATTTTAACCCTAAACAGATCAGGGTCATAAAGTGTGCGAGGAGTTCATTTGTATTAAGGATCTGAGAGCACCAGATGGGCGGGGTTTACTCAACTGGAAGAGTCCAGACAGCGTCACAAAGTGTTTAATTCACAGTTATTTTCTGTAATAGTCAAAACATTTTGGTAGTGCATTGTTAATGTTTCATCTCTCACCTCATCTGGCCTCAAGAGAAGCAAATGGCATCATAAAGGTCAGAAGATGAAACATTGACACTAGAATAGTCTATTATATGTGTGCTGCAGTAAATCTTTAATTTTAGAGGCTACATCACTTACAGCACCACAACTGAGAAAGTCTTGGGAGTGTGTTTCCTCCTCTTTGTTAATTGTATTATTCTCTGTGGTGGACAGTTTTGGAAACCTTTTTCAGAATACACATTTTTCACTTCTTTAATACAGTATGTATAATTTCACACCACTTGCCTTGTATATTATGTTTGGAAACTACAAAAAAAGGTATTACAAGCTTAGCCATCGCTATGTCCACAATGACTTTAAACTTTCAACAATAAGAAGTAAACACATTTTAAGTTGTTGGCAAATGTGTTTGTGAACAGTTTTGTACACATTCTGCAGATACAGAGCAACATTAGTATGTATGTCGATTTGTGTTTCTGGCGCCTGAAGAATGTAAGTCCAATATTTACTCTCCTCATAGTTCTGTTTTAGTCTCTTTTACCCAGCGGCTACATGCCCCACTGTGTTCACCAGCAAGTTGCTTACTTTGTCCTGTTGCTGTTGAGTAGAGAATGTACTAGGGGTGCACAGTTCAGAAAATGTTCAAAATTGATTTTCGATTCAAAAACGATTCTCAATTTTAAAAAACATTCAGTCTGTAAATGTAGTTACTTTTCCCATACACACATTACAAAAAAAAAAAAGAATTGATTTTTGGAATTCTATGAATTGATTTTGAATCGGTAGAGCTTGAATCGATTCATGAATGTGAATTGAATTTTTTTTGCACACCCCTCGAGTGTACTACTACTGAGCCGTGAGACTCAATCAAAACAGTAAAGTAAAGGGTCGTGAAACCAAAACAATGAGGTGAAGACACTAAAATGCAACATAGAGCTGCAAGGAACTACAGAGACAAGTTGACCATGAGAGACACCTTTGACATTACATGTAGTCCCATTGACCCATTGTCAGCTTTAGGCAAATGTGACTAGATGCAGGTCTGCTCCTAAACATGACCTTATCTGTGCTTTACAATTGTTCTTAAACGTTCATTTCAGTCACTTTTAGATAAGCAGAAAGTTAAATTAGCTTGCTAGCAAGTCAAACTGTCCAACAATATGGGAGCCTCAATGACACCAAAAAGCATTTACTATAGTGGTGTATACCTAATGCCTCATACAAAGCATAACTGTGTTTGGCGCTGTCATTTACATTACAGCAACCTCAACCTAATTTTGTTCCATACAAACAATCATTTGGATTAATTGTCCAAGAAAATCTCCCGTACACAAACACAACAGTGAACTCCTGCCCTGATGCTTGTGTGTATGTATCATGGTAGTAATGCATGGTTATTTTTCTCTCTGTCACAAATGTGAAGACTTGAGTGGAGTGTGAGTTGTGTTTGAAAGGTGGTGAACCTGCTGAGGCTCTTTAATTTCCCCCCTCTTCACCGGCATGAGGGATGGTTCAAAGGGTGACTCTGACAGGGCATGTGATCGCTCTTCCGTCCTTTATCTGCCTCCCCACATTAGCACGTAAATGAGGCTGCACTTTGGGTTTGGGGAGCTGAAGCGTGCTCAGTGTAAACAGGAGTTGTACTGTTATCATTATTGGACAGATTTCTGACATCCTAACACCTCCGTTTCATTAACATTCAAAAGAGCTGGGATTTTGACACTGCCTCTGTTTATACAGATTTTTGAATACTTTGCAGTGGGGATTGTATACAGAATACAGAATACTGTATACATAGTATTTCCACTGTTGAGTGGAGCTATACACATCCATGTTGGCAACCCAAGCATTGCGGTGTAGACTGATGATTTTCCCACTAATGCTGAATGTTTAAAATGTTTCTTTGCTATACCTTGAATTTAAAGGCTACAGTCAAACACTAAAGATGATTTGGAAGAAATGATGATCACCTGGAAACCCTGCTTTTAGTGTAAGATGGCTCCAACAAATTAGCTCCAGTGCTATATTTCAAAGCGGCTTGCATATCGGTGTTGATGTGTATGCTGGAGTGTGTTCTCAGGCCTACAGTGGGGTGACTGCCGGGTCCTGAAAGTCCATTGTGATTTGAGCAGAGCTTATCGCATGGGAGAGAACTGGCAGCCTCTTAAAAGGTATTATATGTGCTCTCGTTCTCCTTCCCTCTGTCTGACAGGAGCCCTTGGGATGAAAGGGAAAAGCAGTGGAAAAAGAGACATCGGTTCCCGACATGGGGAAGTCTTTGTTTCTATTCTCTCCATTCCAAGTCTCTCCAGGAATCCTAATTTCCACCATTCACCTACCTATCGGCAGATAAAAGCTAGTTGAAGGGGGGGATTTCCTCAATTGAGACAGCTTGTAACCAGTCTGCATAAGGGGGGAGCCGCACAAAGCTCTGGAGTGAGAGGAGGTTGGAGCACAGATTTCAAATCGCTTTGAATTGGAACACACTGGTGAGCGAGTTGTTCTAAAGGACGTTTTCACAGAGGCTGATTTGAAACCTGGCTGGGACATCTCTGAGCTAAGAGTTTGGATAAGAACAGTGACACACAACATGAGATCTCCACAAATTCTAAAATATTCCCAAGAAACGAAAGCCCAGTTGTTGACACTGCTTGTGAGAGACTGAGCGTACCATAGCTTTGTTTAGCATTATGTTGGTTTCTTGAAACCACTCTTATTAGGGCTGTTGTCTTTTCTGGGGGGGATGGTGCTTAGATGGTAATGTCCAAGTTCAGGGAATGCCAGGCCTGGCAGCTGACGTCCTTAATGTGGCTGCTTGGCATTAGAGTGAGGGAGGGGAAAGTCCATGCCAGTCTCTGGGGAGTGGGAGGTGTTAACTTCTAATGGCTTTCTCTGCCACAGCCCTGACATCTGCAGAGCTCCCAGCAAAAGAGAGTGAGGCCTTTTTGCAAAATTAATGGAGCTGAATGCATCTCACAGCAAGGAGAGGGCTGGATTAATCAGCACATTAAGGGCTAGCTCCGGATTGGAAATAATTATTGGAGCTGACAAGGTGCAGAGGTGCCAGTGCCAGCTCCTTTCAGGAATGCCTTTTTAAAAAGCAGTTTAAAAAGCCTTCAGATGTTGGCATTATCTTGCGTGACCAAATTAGGAGCAAATGAGAAAAGTTTATCTGGCCTTTTGGAGTATTGAAAGAGCTTAGGCTTTATAAATTATACAGTGTGTGTGTGTGTGTGTGTGTGTGTGTGTGTGTGTGTGTGTGTGTGTGTGTTTGTGTGTCTCCATGCGTGTGCGCAAAAAGGGTGCAGATATGTTTTCTGTAAATGGCGGGGGGGGGGGACGTCGGCAATGAGAATTATGGGCAAATCCCTTTTCACAAAACAAACGCCATAGGTTTCAGATTAAAAGTGTGGTTTGTTTTTTTTCTAGAGGGACCGCACAAAACTTTAAGGGGGATTAATTTAAATGGGTGCTTGAAACTATCGTACTGTTTGTGCAAATGAAAAGTGGATGTCTTAACACCCTGAAAGAGCCAGACGGTAAACTGATTACTGTTGACCACCCATGAAAAGCATGAAGAAAGGGGGGAGAGAAATTATTTAATAAGCGGCATGTTTTTCTGCCTTTCAGAAATAATCCTCTAATTTTATACATTTTCTGGGGAAGTGATTGAGCATGCGTCGCAGTCATTAATATTCTCTACATTTTAGACATCCTTTAGATAATAACAGCTTCCATCTGAACAGGATCCAAGTGATGCAATCCAAGTCAAAGATAAGACCTAGTTCCATCCAAATTTGAACCATTGCCATTTATGTCATGTATTTACATTTGTTCAAAATGAAGGCCCACTGTGGCCGGGTTGGCTCAGTGGTAGAGCAGGCGCACAACGTTTGTACCTAGGTGCAGAGGTACAGGGTTTGAGTCTGCCCTGTGATGATTTCCTGCATGTCTTACCCCTTTAAATTATCTTTAAATAAATAAAGGCCCACAAATTAGATATTTTAAAAGTGAGTTAATGTGGCTATTTGGATAATAATCTGCCATTTGTATTTCAAAAATCTATCATAAAAAATAGTCTTTGGTGTCAAACTTCTGCAGGATTTTCTCAGATTGGGACAGGTTTTTTTAATGGAAGACAACATCTCCAAGTATTGCAAGCTAATACAAAACAGTACTTTATGGTCTGGAACTGCTCCCTATAAAAGCTTGAGTGAATCAAATGACATTTAGCTGCAGATACACCTTGTTATTCATAGACGTTTGATACATTTCCACTTTTTAAACAATGTTTCGAATGCTACCTGATCCGAGCCTTTCTTTTGGCTATTCTGCATAAAATGAACATGGCCTTAGCCCTGAAAGTAAACAGAATATGACCAAATAGATTACCAGCAATAATGTTTACATCTTCGTGGTGGTATGAAGACAACACCTTTGAAGAGAGGCGGCACATGACATCAAAAGTAACTCTGTGAGGAATGCCAAATGTTTAACTGACTGTTTGATCTTTAAAGCCCCTCGATCAGATATGTAACCTTGGATAGAGATCTCCATTATGGCTGTTATTCTCTTTTATCAACAACGGCTCTCCAGGTAATAGCATCGCACTCAATGACAAATTGGAGGGGCTGAGTGGCAGCAATCATCTTTACAATCGCTGTTCCACTATAATGAAAAAATCGCAATAGAAACTTTAACACTGTGAAAGATTATGATGATTACTTCAGCCAATGTTGATGTTATTCTGTTGTCTCGAATGTCGTTGTCATTGTTGTCCTTGGCCGTCGAATTACACAAAGCATGACTACAGTCGAAACCTAGAAAATAGGTGGATTTGCAGATGCAATCAGGTTTGTGATACACCCAATTGAAGGGATGCAAATTTGATTTAACTATTTCCATGTATGGAAAAAGATATTACTGAAAAGGCACGTAAATTGAAAAAATAAATAGGAAAGAGATCATCTTAATTACCTTGAAATTAGACTCATATTTCATGAAGTAGATATCAGGAATTGACATAGGTTACAGATTTCAGTTGATTTCCATAGATTACATATTGTATTTTCATATGGCGTATCAGGGATATTGTTTGTTTTAAGATGTGGTAAATTATCCAACTAAAGGGGTGAAAATACTATACAACTGAATTACTTAATATTGAAAACTAAATCACTTTCGAAAAGTGTGTGTGTGTGTGTGTGTGTGTGTGTGTGTGTGTGTGTATGTGTGTGTGCGTGTGTGTGCGTGTGCATGCGTGCGTGCATGTGTGTGCATGCATGCGTGCCCTGTAGGCACTGTGGGTGTAATGCTCAAGCTTTTACATTTGTGAAATCCAACAGGATGATTAGCACCTGTAAATGTTGCGTTAAGTTTTCCCCAAATCCATGTGTGTATGATTGTATTTCTGAGACCTTACCTCGACTCCGTTGCCTCCGGGGCCGAGACTGGGGCAGGGCTGCTGTACTCTGCACTAACACTAACTACTGAAACTAATTATCATGTTGAAAATAATTCTAAAATAAGTCAAATGAAATTCATGGCCTGATGGTTCTTGGAATGAATTATGCCTTAAGGAAATGATGACAAACTTCACAAAAGTGGGTGTTTTACGGGAAGACATTTAGAGCTTGTCATTACTGCCTGTCCCACCTACTATTTCCCCCCTCTGTCTACAGAGCAACCCAGTCTCTGTCCCGCAGTCACAGCCCCGGGCACGGCATTGTGGGTGGTGTTTGAACACACCTCTCTCTCCTCTGTTCAAAAGACATTTGGATCCTTGGAATATTTACGGAACCCTTTTTGATCTCTTTGCATAGATCCAGTTGCACTTAAAACAGAAGTCGATGGATTGATTTTTGTAATGGATTAAAGAGCTATGAGAGTGTTGTGTCTATAAGAGAAAAAGGCTCTTCTTGATGGTTTTTTTTGTGATGATCATTGTCATGTCGTTGCGTGAACAGAACAAATCAATCCCAACTCTCCATGTTCACACATAATCTGCAGCCTGCTAGGTAACATCCCAGACTAAATGAATTATGTGTAACAGGAAACATAGAGAATAACAAAATTGCAGACATTGTACAGTATCTACAAATAAATTAAGTGTAGAAAATAGTTTGACCATTTTACTGATAATCAACTGTTTTTGCAACATCTACACCTCAGTTTTCTCTGTTTTAATAATCACTTCATAACACCTTATTCCTCTCCTAACCCACATCTCCTGCTGTGTGATCAAAACGTGCAAAAATGATATGAAGAAATACAACAAATAGGTGTATATGCATGCAAGCCCTAACACAAAATCCCTGTGAGCCTCACAATAGTCTGCAATTAAACTTTCTTAAAGCTACCAAAAGAGATGTGATGAAGGTCAAGGGTTCTAGACTGGCACCATGGGTGCTGAGGGGGTGCTGATGGTACAGTATGGTGGAGGAGCAGAGCTGTGATAAAGGGCAGCTGCTGGCGATTTAATGAGGGAGCAGGGGATGCGGCCCCCCACCGCAACTCATCGCCACTTAATGGCACCACTAATCCCTGCAGCGATGGTGCTGTACACACAATTGGTCTGCCCTCCATGCAACAGCAACACTTTCTCACACCCAGCACCACCAGTTAGCTGTTCACAATCACTATGAAATACTGCCTCTCTCAAAAACATTGACAAAAGCAATGATGAGCTGGCTGTTGTTTCTTGCTAGGACCGCCGCTTCATCCAGTTTATAACTAAAGACATGGCTTGCAGGTGTGAAGGACTAGACGTTGTGAGATGTGTCCATTATTTTTCACTGCAAGACCCTCTTGTGTACGACTGCTGTTGGCCACATGCTGCTAAAGTGCAGGGCAATGAGCGTTCATACTTTCACAGGTTTAGTGTGAAGGGTTGAGACTGATCTATCCCCAACCTTTGGTTATGTTCAGATGCTCTTGACGTTCTTTAAAAAAATCTTAATCAGCCCAGAGCGTGAAATGTGATCTACGAGCTGCTGGTTCACTTTCTTTTCACAACACTCTGCTATTATAAAGCGGATAGTCCTCTGACCTGTTAGCTTTGCCAGGAATTCTGTCCTACATTTTCCCTCGCATCTGTTCAACAAGAGCCTCAAGCCGTTGCTAAAACACCAGAAATGTGCATTTACAGGCCTCCTTTAGTTCCCTTGTCAAACGCAATGATTTCGCTTGTTTATATATGGCACGAGCAATTCTCCTGTCTATATTTGAACAGAGTCTCAGTAGGATAGCTGAGAGAAAAGAACTTGAATTTCTGGTACGGCTCACCACTCACACACACATAACGCATCAGCCCAAATTCTTATCCCAAGCAGTTACAAAGCACAGATGGAAATTGATTTGCAAGTAAAATTCTAAAGCATGAAAATCCAAACCACACTTCCACAAAAATATTCCACATGTGAGTTTGGTGGTCTCGAGGAGCGAGAGCACTTTGCAGCGTCACAGATCCTGAAAGCTAATGTGTCTAGCCGGGATGTCAAAGCAAGCATGTTTCACTTGTAAAACATCTCAGTATGTTAGCATGAAGTGCCCAATAAACATGACTCGTAAAAAAAAAATATGCATGCAGAACACAATCAGTTTCATTTCCCTACTGGGAGCTTGTCTCTTTCAGGAAGAGAGATACGTATTCCCCTTGTCTGGATAATAATTTTCCGATTTTTTGTCTCACAGAATACACACGTTCTTTGACTTAAGTTGATACGAAAGTCTCAGTGGATTTTTTGCTCCTCAGTATGTTTTTGTTTATGAGCAGTTACCTCTTCCTGGGAATTCACCCTGTCATGTTGGGACACAGAGGGCATTTTCTTCATAGTTCAGAGGACATGCCCATACATGTAGTGCTGCCCACCTGCCCAACACACACAAGTTCTCTTTTTTATAACACTCACACACACTATCCCTCCCTCAGCCTTGGATCCAGATGTGCTGTGCTCCCGGCACAGTTTGAGCTGCCAGCTGAGGCGAGAGCATTACTGTGGCAAAGAGCAAAAAGGCCAGATGAAACAGACAGAGGGGGATTAATGCTCTCCTCCCATTTTTATTGGGAACCTGCATTTTGCAACCACTCCCCACCTACAGCGGGACCGAGCCATTATGCATTTACAAACTGGCTAGTTCCCGACTTTAATAAAGAACACCGTCTTAATGCTAATACACCACAAACATGTATCTTCCACAATTATTGATTTAGACAGCATTTCATAACTGATTAAATTCTGTGTTAAATCCTTGCAGCAGTAAATTATTGCTTATGATTATTATTTATGATATTGTGGTTTGTGGAGACATAGCCGACTGCTCTGGATCTCAGTGTTTTATGGTGCAAGAAAGCAAAGACTTTAATCATTTGGGCTTTATGAGTTCAACGAAAGCTCTTGATGGCAAAGATGAATCTTATACTGCGTGAAAGGAAGACGCAGGGCCAAAGAGTGCAAACCTAAAGGGGTGGTGCTTCATATTTCTCTTCAATAGGATTATGGGGGATTTTGTACACAGACACCTCTCAAAACCAAAAAAGGGGCCACGGTGAATCATATATGGAGTGCTGGAGAAATTTTTTATTTGTTTAGTTTTTTTTTTTTTGTCTGGTGTGTTACATTTATTTTGTTGTGATAGTGTAATTAAAAAGACAAGGGCTGGAGTGTTCAGAACTCGATGGACTTCATGCACAGCTGCTTTACAGGCAGACGGGAAAAAAACATGCAATTTATTTGCATTTGGAAAAGATTTACTGGTGAAAAGACAAACCAATGTAATCTTTATCCCGTGGCTGTGAGTGCATATGATGAGCCACCAGTGAAAACAGAAATGGAGGGAAGCTCTCACTGCGATTGCCCCCATCAGCCTTGACAAATGGAGCCGCAGTAGAAAGGCCTCTTTGAGTGAGTTGTAACTTTCGGCAGCCCCTCGCAGGTGTGGTAGATCTTTCATACTCCCAGTCCTCCTCCTCCTCTGCCTCGACGTCCTATCTCTGGCCTCCATCAAAAGTGAACGTGCTGCCCCAGGTTCAGATTAACTCCACTCTGACAGACCAAAGGCTTCCCCTCCTCTTGCCCCTTTCCACCTCGGCTCACACATCTCCTACAACAGGGGAAATTAGGGCTAGTTTAGCAGATCTTACAGCACCACTAAACACCGCCCCAGATCGCTCACTGATTGCCTGGCTCAATCCATTGTGTGCCCCCCACCACCTCCACTCCCCTTCGCTTATCTTTGCCTCTGGCCAAAAGCAGCTTCTCTACTCTGAACCCACCTCCCCTTACTTACACACACACACACACACACACACACACACACACACACACACACACACACACACAAACACAATCCTCCCTCCAGCTTGACCAGAGAAAATATGTTACTAACTTATTGTGGACAGTCTCACAGCAGGGTCAATAGATAATATCAGTTCGGACTTTTGCCATGTCACACTGTGTGCTTTGTGATTTTGTAGAAAAAAACACTCAAAGTTAATGTTTCTTTTTATTGTGGATTACTAAAATGGATGGTTTGCTGTGTTTATGACAAACTTTAAGAGCTGCTTTACAAGTTAATTTCCCAGGTTATTCCCAGACTGGCTGCAGCGGTGACAGATTTACCTGGGTGGCCGATCGCTCTAAACAAAGTGATTACCTATCTGTGATAAACAGTGGAACATTAGTTATGGAGAATATACAGAGGCAATAGGGTACTTGCTTGAGGAAAGCTCCATTTTCAAATTAAATCTCGCAAGACGTATCATTTAAAGACCCTTTTAAGTATGACTCTTGCAGCAATTATGGATGATCAACCTTTGTGGCAAAATGCTTGGGTGAGACCTATCATTTGTCTCTCTTGTCAGTTTCCTGTTTTCCTGAGCAACTCCCCTGACCTGGCTGGCAGGCCCTCCTGCCCTGAAGAGCACTTTCCCTTTCCTCATTCTGCATTGGGCCGGCAGGGAAGAAGGGAGGGAGGGGTGGAGGTTGGGGGGGGGGGGGGGTCTAACTCAATCTGACCCATTGCTCAGGTCAGTGAGCTGCTTACCGGGTCTATCCAAACATAGGGGCTTGTTTTGCTAAAGCTGTGGAAAGAAGAAGTACCCTCTTAAATCAATGCTTTACTCAGAGCTGTGCAAGGTTGTTATGCGTGAAACCACAGGAGGCAGAGCTGGCACACAACCAGCAGCATGCTCCTCTCCTTCGTTACTCCTCTCACCATGAAGGCGAAGAAAAAAAGAAAACTCTCCTCTGTACACGGCCCAAAACTTTTTCAACATCACGAGCTGTATTGCTGCATTTTTAAAGCATATGAAGTCTGTTCAACAATTTCCCTCCAATTGCTATGATGCACTCAATTGCAACAGCATTTTCATTTAGGCCTTACACAAGCGTGTGCTCTTCCTATGACAAAAGGGAATTGCACTCTAAAATGCATCCAGCTGTGTGTACTTATCTTTTTCTCTTGACATATTTTCACCAAAAAAACCCCGTCCAGCCCTGATTTAATCATGACGCTGCAGAGAGACCAGACTGAGCAGCACACATGTATGTTTGTTGTGCACAGACTGGAGCTGTTCAGGTATCATAAGATCTAAAGAGGAATGCAGAAATCGGCCAGATTTATTGTTCTTGTTTGACTAAGCGTTTGCGAAGGCAAGGAAAGAATTGTTTCCTCTGGCTTGAGGAGGCATTGAAGGCAACTTTGATGTAGCCGTAAGACTTCTCAGGGCAATAGCCTGCCTTGTTACAGAGAAGATCAGATGCATTGCACACCATATAGGTGAATTGTCATTTAGACTGATTTACATGAGCGCCCAAAGGCACTTCTCTCAAACTGACTCAAGGGTCTGTGTTTTCAGCAAGGCTGTTATGAAGACTTCCTGGAAACAAAGAAATTCACATTATCGTATGTCTTATGTGCAGTTATAACTTAAACACCTGTGCGAGGTATGTTCCCAAACTGAGGTATCACAGGTGACTAAAGAAGCACGGTAAACTTGAACCCAGGTTATACTTTTGATAAACACTGGCCACTGGTAAAAGGCTGTGGTTGTGACTGTAAACAAATGCTCTAATTCACCATAATGGTTCTTTGGGTCCAACGCTCTGGGAGATGCAATGGCCAGTCTCAGTAGCTTAATTATCTTTCTAATTTGTATTAGCACTGGCTATCCTCTCAGGGATAATTATGTATCTTGTGTGTGAGCGAGCTTAATGAGGTTAACTTAAGTCTTTACATGGAATAAGGGTTCAGTCACCTTATGAAGAGAAAAAAAGTCCCACCGCTGCTGATTGCTGTGTTTTTCGCCTATATAGATGATGACCATAAAGCCTTGCTAATCCCAGTGGTATGCAGAGGTGCAGTGGCCTTATTCTCAGAGGTAACACCAGGCAGAGGAGGCAGGAAGTTAGTTTGTGGTTCTGGTTGAAGGAAGGTCAGTTTAATCGGTTGAGAGGAGCGCTTTACAATAGCTAAACCTCGGCCATGTTGACCTGTTATAGATCAAAATCAAAGAATGTTCCTATCAGATCAGTATAGCCTCGCTATCATTCACCGCGTTGCCTCCACTCCCCCTTCCAGTGACATTTTCAAGAAATCTCAGCACTTCTACCAGCCGAAAGTCACTGTGCACTGAAGTGAATCATGTTAAGCAGGTATTGATAAGGCTGATATAACTCTAGCCTGCTCCTTGGTATCATCTGAGTTCCCAGAGTCCTGTGATCATGCACCGTTTCCCTCTCACTTCATACATGATATACTGCGCACCACCAGCACAAAGAACTACATGTTTTCTCTTATGACTGTGAGTGTAATCCACAGCTAAAGAGCCCTCATTTATTTGCTGCACCCCTCCCATTTTTGCTTGCTCAATACTTAGCTGTTTTTACTGCAGGTTAGGAAGGGAAACCATCTTATCTGTGACTGGGGGGATTTATTAGTGCCAAAAAGATAATTGCTATTCATAGGCCACTGGGGGTTGATTTACAACCACTAATATTTAGGATTCCTCAAGCCGTTTTTCATCTTTTTTTTTTTTTTTTTTTATCTCTAGCCCTGCCTGCAGCGAGGAGGCGAGAGAGGTCAGGTTGGACGATGAGGGATGGGCCGGGCAAATTTGGCTGAAGACTAATGTGTGAGGAAGTAGCCAACATGAAAAGGACTCGTCCACGTAGGTCTATCTGAAGCTGACAAACACCTGTTGTACTTAACTTGTAATGAGTCTGCAGCTCAGACCTGTCTTGTGTCCGCGGGACTGTTCCTACGAGAACATTAAATGGCAATAAAAGGGAAACATTATGAAGAAAAGTATTGCTTTAAAATCTACTCGCTTCTGTTCAAATATAAAGAACAATATTTTGAATGACCTCATCAATAGCTATACATTGAGCATGACCAAAACCACCCCTCATGTTCTCTATTTACCTTTTGGCCCTTTTCTTACAAAACTTGTCCTCAAAAAGGCCATACCTTGTTTATGTTGATTATATTACCTGAAAGACAGGTAGCGTTCTGCTTTTTTGTATTTTTGTTTTGTAGTTTGGGAAGGGTTGGTTGGAGGAGAAACAGGAAATGAAGAGTTTTGGGCCTGTCTGTCTGCGCTGATCCTCCAGCTGACCGGGAGGCAGCGAGGGCTTCAGCGAGAGCACTCAGATGTGAGGTCACGGGTTCAAAGCCCAGGTGTTGTGCCTCGCAGCAGGACACTTCCCAGTCTAAACAGTGTCAATGATTTTAGAGAATGTCGAGGTTAACCCGAGATCAAAGAGATCCACCTCTGAGGGGGCTTTTTCTACTGTATCTGTCAAAGACATCAGTTTGAAAGCACCCTTATCTGCTCCTATCTACTGTGTGTGTGTGTGTGTGTGTGTGTGTGTGTGTGTGTGTGTGTGTGTGTGTGTGTGTGTGTGCGCGCATGTGTGTGCATGTGTGTGTGCGTTTGTGGTTATTTAGGGGTAATAATGTGCTCTTCCTTAGTGTCTGAATACAGCAGCTGTACATTTTCATATTCACAAATCCAAATTGCAAATTCAAGTAAATCTCACCACGGTTCTATCATGTTTTGGTGGACTAATGGAATTCTAGATAACTTTAGATAAGAGCTAAACAATTATCATATTTCATTTTCAATTTGTTGTCCAAATGAAAAGAGCGTATCAGTGGATGTAAACTGTGATATTACAGCACAACAATAAAAAGAACCGGAGAATCCCAAGAACGCCCAGCTACATCCTTTTGATTCCCATTTCATTGATTTAATTTCTCATCCTTAAGAGATGTCACTTTGTCTGAAAATGTATTCATCCTGCATATGTGACTCTTAATAACGCTAATCTTTTTGCCAGAGCAGAAATCTCATGGAGGGATAATCTGAGATAAATATAGTTAATTGAGGCCAGGTGAACTTTCTTTATCAGCAGCACAGTCAACCAATCTGAAGTTAATGTGATAATTAGAACGGAGATGTCTTCACTGAGAACAGAGCGTGGTCTTGTTCCGCAGCCATTTCCCTCATATTATATCTGATTTCACGACACATCAGGAAATCTATAGCAAATTAGTCGGGTAACAAATGCAGTAATGTTTTCCCATATACAAACACGATCATCTGGAAGCAATAAGCAAGAAAGACATCTACAGTTCTACGAGCATTTGTTGCTGATCTTAAATGACATTGCAAATATTTAACATAAATGCTATAAGTGCAACATCAACAAGATGTACCCTCTCTCTGAAAGAAAACAGATCGGAGAGGAAAAAAGAAGAGAAAAAACAGGCCCTCCTCTTTTCCTTTCCTTTCCTGGTGAGGTATGAAAGGGTGCTCTCTTTGGCCATACATGCAGCCTGTGCTCCGCCTGACCACCATTAACACCCCTGAGAGACCACGTCCTAATTACTGATTCAGCCTGACAGAATCTCCTTAATTACGAACTTCATTAGCCTGCAGGACTTTGTTTTTCTCCAGGAAAGGAGGGAGCAGGGGACGGCTCGGGCCAAGGTGCAGTGGAGGCGAGGGGTAGGGGCTTTAGCGCCTTGTTCCTCCATGCTTTTCTTTTTTTCTTTTTTCTTTTTTTTCAAAGGAGATGTTAAGACCTCAGTCAGAGATCTAATTAGATTCATGGTGAGAATCAGACACCTTTTAACTAGCCTCTGGAGTCCCCGTAAAAGGACAGTGAGATCCAGGGTAAGAGAGGCACAGAGAATTAAATGGACCTACTACTGCCTTTCATGTGTGAAGTGGTCTGATTTGCCATGTCCTCACCTCGAAATACAAAATAACCTGCAGCACTCACACACCGTGCTGCCATTATACCTCGCTTATAAACACATAGGACTGCCCGTGGGGGAGCGGGGGGAGGACAAAAGCTACAGCAAGACGATGTGCGGTGGCTTTGGCTCTTGCAGCAATTGGACTTGAAAAGACGTATATTACCATTACCTCGTTTATATTTTCTACACTCTGTTTCTTCTTACTGCTGTTTTATAATCCCGAATCATTAATTTGAGAAAGTGATCCACACCAGTGCAGATCATCACACACCATCAAAGTTACCCGCCAGTCATTTCTGTGGCTTACATGCATTTAGAGTTCATATGTTCACACTGCATCCACTGATATGGTACACAGCACTTTAGCCACTGAGCGTTAGCACCAGTTACATTCCAGTGAGGCGGCTGCTGATGTATAATGGAGAGTTCCCAACCATCGCCGGTCCAACTTCAAAGTCCCTCGGTGTAGGAGAAGTGCTGCTGCAGCGGCTGCATGAGGAGTAATTATTTCACCTTAAGCTTACATAAACCCTCCACAGGAAGTTATGCTTGTTATTAATTAGGAAGGCGGCTCTCAGAAACTCCAATTGAGATCGTTAGACAATGTTAGCATCACTCTCCTTCAATGGCTAAGCTCTGCCGTGTGGAGGAAGAACATCATGAGTGAATGAGAGTAAATGATTAGCAAGTATAATTTGGGTTAGTTTCTCTGTGGAGGTGTTAAGGTGTTCACTGGCCCGTAATAGATGTCACAACCTGAATTACTACTACCAATCATTTACACCGCCTGTCAAGCAAATGCTCCAGCTCTCAGCAGCCATACTGAAAGCCCATGTTCATACTCGGAAAAAATAGCCAAACAACTTTTCTTCTCTTCCTACTTTGCTGTGTTTGGATGTCAGACACATCCGCACACGTTTTGAACACGTGGCCGCACTGCTTTTATGAAGGAAAAGTTAAGAACATCTGCCGCCAAAGGAAAGAAGGAACACACATAATCCTTTTCTTACTTCTTCCGACCTCATGCACTGTATATTACCTTCATGTTTTGTATCCAACTTCATCTCCGCTGGAGCTGCAGCCTTCAGCCTTCAGCCCATATATAGGCTCATGAGACAAAACCACTTCTTTATTTCGGGGCTTGTGCTGAATGTACAATCAAAATGTTTGTCGCCTCAACCCAGGACATCCAATTTTCTTGAAACAAACCCACAGACTAGTTTGTCGAACGGCTTTTTTTTTTTTTTTGCTTGAAAGAGCACAGAATGCAGAGATACCCGCAAATGCATATGCACACACACACACACAAGAGATGCCCACGCAACCCCCACTTAAAATATTGTTTGTGAATATTAGTCATGTGGAAACCAACTCCCAGCGCCTGTTGTGCAGGGGGAGGATTGTATTATGACAGCACTTACCAGAGAATTGGCACAGCTTTGCATCAACGCCACAAATATCTCCAGTGTTTCATGAAAAGCTAATGAGAGTTGGCGTAAGAGTTGGGTCAGCATTCATGGAGACGCTGCGTGAAGCTGTGGACAAGTTAAAACTTCATGAATTATCATGTCAAATCATAAAAGGCCTGCTTGTGTTATGAATGTTGTTTGTTTGTAAATTAGGCTTCACAGAGAATAAATCTGGTCAGTGTTACTTGTCACTCAAGTTTATACAGGGACATTGTTTTATTATTTAAAAATAGAAAATAATTTTAAATAGCTAGATATAAAGCCTTACATATGTGTGCAGTAAGCAAACTTTGCAGTCTGAGTCTTAACATAGTGAATGATAATGTATATTTTGAAAATTATTTCTATTATCCACAATTGTAATACTCTTTCATTGATTGTTAATAAAAACTTTTGTTTAAAGGTCCTATATTGTATAAAGTAATAATTTATTGTATAATTATAAAGCAGATTGAGGTGACATATAAACACTGTGGAAGTGTCAAAATGCTCAGTCTACAGAAATAACTGGGCTTTTTTGGGAGGAGGGCTTAAAGAGACAGGTGCAAAAAGAGAGAGAGGGTAAATACAGGTATATTCAGATTGCTAAAAAAATAATGTTTTGTTTTTTTACTTTGAAGCATGTAAATATGTTCTAGAAACCCAAAATACATGTGTAAACGTATGTCCCTTTTTAGAAAAGTTAAAATGGCAAAATAGCACCCCTTACTATGTTGTCAGGCAAGTCTTTTGTAACTCCATGCAATAAGTGTATGGCAATTACGTTATCACTGTTTGTGTTAATGTGTTGTTTTTTATGTATTGTTATGTCCGTTTTGTGTATTCTAATGGTCCATATATAGTGTGGCATTGCCAACTATACTATAAATGCTATGGCATGGTTCATTGGGCCATACTTGTCCCTAAACATATAGCAATACATTTTGTGCAAAATCATGTGTGGAACTTATCACAAGCACTGGAAGAACAAACTAATTAAAAATATGTGCTATAATAAATAGGATTTACTGGTGTAGGGTTTATGTTTCACTTAGTCATCACCAATCTATTATAAAACCCTTAAGGAAAAAATCCTAAGATCTTAAATTACATTTTAAATATACTGTATGTCTCAGGCTCATTGACCCATTGAATAAGAGAAAGCAATGCACCATCTACTGTCCAAGTGCACACTCCCTGTCCTAGAAGTCCACCACCAGTATTTTATGCTGCCTCACTTTCCAGACACTAAGCACTCAACTGCCTTTAGACTCAGCCAACAGAAACTTGATATTTCATGTTTTTTTGGAGGTCGATTTTTCACCCTCCCGGCTACCAAGAGGGGGAGACACAGCGAAGCTCACAAGGGTGCAAAGCAGGGACAGAAGAACAGGTGCCCACAATTTCACCTGTCTGTTCAATGACCCACACACCACCAGAGACGTGGACTAAGGCTCCAGTTTTAGATGTAAGCTAATGTCATTGGATGGGATCATATCCGGACATGGAGCGACACACAGCATAGACAGCAGAACTAGTAGCCTTCATGTGGGTTTCAACAGAGCAACGTATTCCTCCAACATCTGTAGCCTGCAGCAGGTAAAAACTGGAGCTTCTATAAATCTATGGTATTATTTTTAAAAGTACCTGCTGGTTGAGCCATGGCACCGGCCAGCAAGCGGATAGACCCGTATCAGTGCTGATGATGTGGGAGGGGACTCGCAGGTCAAGAGACACAAAATAGCTCAGCGGGCACATGTGATATATTTAGTGAGGCCATTGTTTGTTTTATTTAGGGAGCGAATTGAGGATTTTCCAAACTGCAGGGCCCCTGAGGTATTTTATCAGGTGTACAGTCCACCATATGTTACACATTAGTGCACTGAGGGGAATGCTGGTTGCAGATACAACCTATAAAATGTTGGGAGTTTGGAACGCCAGTGGACAGGGGGTCCACAATTGCTCCCTTCAGAGTTGGTGCATATGTGGGAAACACTTATATGCAAATTAAACTGCATCACTATACAGCCCAAATCCCCCCTATCATTAAAGAAAATAAACCTTAGGAATCTATAGGCTAGCAGCTGGTCATAAGAATATTCATGCCTTGGAAATACATGTTTACGGTTGCAGCCGATGAAATAAAATAAGAGGAAAAAACTTTTTTAGGCTTCCCAAACGGAGCTGTGGGCCAAGTTCAGGGCAGATGCTGGAGGTGTCTCCGCAGGGCATCATGGGACAGAGGCCGAGGGCCGACAGAAGGAGAAAGAGGCGTCTGTGCAGGTGGAAAAACGTTTAGTGTTCCTAAACCGCAGCTCTCGATGAATATTTCATCGTGAAATGGCCATTTGTCACTTGTAGGTCTGCGACATCTCTTGGTCATACGTTGTCTGTGTGCTGACCTCAGTGAACATGGAGCACCAAGGCCTGCTGAGTGAGACTGCGTGTGTCTGTCAGAGAAGCTTGTAATGTGGCTCTTGGCTTCGTTCATCTATTAACAATCACATTTTGGTGCCAGGCTCTTAGTGTGTGTGTGTGTGTGTGTGTGTGTGTGTGTGTGTGTCTACAAGCTGTAACCCTGCTCTGAATTCATTAATTGTGATGGAGGATAAAAAGGGACACTTAGCAGGCTCATTAGGGCAGGGACAGCAACATAGGCTAAATACTGTATTCAAATGAAGCTTTACATATATTATTTACATATTACTGCCATCATTTGATTTTTGTTCCTTTTAAACAAAATATTTACTTGTCTTTTGTCTTAAACCCAATTAAGTCAAGAGTTTAGGCTTTAACGCGAACGATGTATGTCAATGAACGCAGCAGGCCGATGTATGAGGCGTTTAAGATCCCAATGTGAGTGTCTGTGTGTGTAATCGTACATTTGAACGCCCCATCTCCTTCAAAAAACTAAAGTATAAATAAATCAAAAATCCATAACAGAAAAAAAGAACATGTAACTAAAATGATTAGCTACTTGGTCAGTCCGAGTCAATAAGTGCTGACTGTTCCCGATGGCGAATTGGAAAATTGCTGCGTTTGGAAAACATAATCATCAGAGCACATCATGGCTGCAAAGGCCCCTCCCTCGTTATTAATAATAGAGAAAGAAACGGAATCCGAGGCTCCGATGTTTAATATATTATTATGTAAGCTATTTGAAGGGTGATTGTATAGTAATTGCTCATTAGTCTTGTATATTTATCGCTGTACCTTATGTCAAGGCCAAGGGAATTGTGTGGGCTTCATTCTCTCGTTTCAAGGATCAGTTTCAGAGGTAATTTGTGAAACCGGACGGATCAAGTTAGTCCTGACGTCGTTTTGTGACAGGCCCTGCCCGGCCTACAGGTGCCAGCTCTTTGAAAAATAAAACTAGAAAGATGACATGGTCACAAACTATCCCCAGACATCCACTTCTCCCAACTTTAGAGATTTTTTGCGCGATCAATTATTGACTTTTCAGCACTAATACCCCCCCAGCCTCTATCCACATTAGTGGTGTCAGCGGACGTAATTATACCTACTAATTGCAGATTAGAGGTTTTGGGTCAGAGGGGTCACTTGATAGGACCGACTACTCTTTTCAGTGACGGCTAATCATTTCACGTTGCAGACTAAATGTTTCATGCAGCGGGGCTTAGGTCCAAAATGTCCAAACTGGCTCGGTCGTGAATATTTAAGAAATAATCCAACTGTTCAGGAGCTGTGATGATGATTTACGGAGAGTTTGGCCTCTGGACGGACCGGAGCAGCTTAAGTTTAGATAAGCGGGTCACCAAAGGGCCCCACAGCTGGCCCTTAACGCACAGCACGAGCGTCTGGAAGAGAGATCTGATATGTGAGGGCCCACTTCACATCATAACACACACACACACACACACACTGTTTGAATTTTGTCCTAAGCGATTATATTCATATGACCTTACTCTCAAATTGCGCTTGATTGAGCCAAGAGCTGGAAAAAATGGCGCGCTGAATTTTAAAACATAAATATGTTAGCCAAGCTGTGGTTTGCAGCAACCACGCGCAGTGCAATTCCTTTTTCGATCATTTTGGATTATTTTGACGAAGACTATATTGCCTTACAGAAAAGTGCTAATTCGTTTTTTAAATGCCTCTAAGACTCACATAAAATGAAATATTTGGGTGGTTCCTTCCGAATAAGCATCCATTTAGACAGTCGGCCGTGCTCTTAGTTTGGTAAATGGGGATATAAATGTTTTAGCTCAACCTAAATGATCAAATCCGTAAAAAGAACAATGTATATCCATAAACAAAGCTGCCGCTACATTAAAAAAAAATTTAAAAAAAATAAAAGAGAGAGAGAGTGAGAGAGGGAAAGAGATTTCCAGGTTATAAACAAATGCGTTTAAATGTATCAAATTGTGCCAGGCTCTAATGAGCAGCCCGTCCTGTCTCCTGTGTCCATACAGGCGCACAGAGGGGGGGTGGGGGGGTGTGCGCCAAATTTGTTTGCGGCGGATCAAGGCTCACTGCACTTTCTTTATCTTAATTCCAACTTGAAAAGATATAATTATCTAGTTTGAACAGGACTGCTATCAAATCCTTCTTTAGAGGCAGGGTAGGGAAAAGCTCGAGTGGATTGTGAGGCTCTGAGCCGCTCGGTGTTGCTCGAGATAGGAGTAATGAAGTTGTGGAGTCCGGAGATACAAAGGGCATTAACCTCATTAGCATGAAACCTTTTCTTCTAACTATTGTGGGACCCTTTCAGTCCTATAATCCCCCCTATTTCAAAGCTGGGTTTGTAATAAAGCTTTTAGGTTGTTTTTTTTCCAAAGCTAATGGTATTCTCTAAAGATTTTTATTGCTGTTATAATCTATGGACCGATTAAGAATTCCCTATATGCCATGCCCCCCCCACCCCCACCTGAACCACAAAAAAGCTTTAGTTAACAATTAAACATAGCCTACACATGCATCTCGCACGAGAAAACACTAAAGTTAGACTTGTTACGTATTCACAAGAAGGAAAATAAATCATAATCCAGTTTAGAGTTGTCTGATTTTTTTTTTTTAATTGGCTGCATTGTTTTGCTTTTCTGTGCGTGTCTGTGCGTGTGTGTGTGTGTGTGTGTGTGTGTGTGGTGTGTGTGTGTGTGTGTGTGGTGTGTGTGTGTGTGTGTGTGTGTGTGTGTGTGTGTGTGTGTGTGTAAAACAGAGAATCCTATCCTGCTGTAAATAGCATCCCTTAAGTTTAGCCTGAAGGAGGGCTGTAATGTTCCCGTGCAGACCCCAGCAGCAGCTTGCACCATGACGCAGCCTACAAGACAAGGTTTTAAACAAAGATCCCATTTTGCGGCACATTGCAACCTTCCCTTATCGCGTCGCGAGGGCTAGTCAGATTGGACTAAATTATTTCCAACCAGGCCCCTTTGGATCCGTGGATTAAGAGATTAAAGTGGACCACTGGGCAATGCATCCCCTTTCCCCCTCATATTACCCGCATGATAATTGCCCCAAACTGATTTGCACTTTCACAAAAGCTTGTGGAGACTCTTTGTAGCGGGAGCGGAGCAGCCCCTCAAACGCACCACACCACTGCAGAAAGCAGTGCAGAGCTGCCGGAGGACACGCGGCTCCCGGCCGCAGCAGCAGGCTCTCTCGGCGGCTTCTCACGTTAAAGTCTAACGGTTCCCGTCCATCCCAGCTGCTCTACATAATCAAAAGCCTTTACGTTTACCGCGCGCAACATATTGATAAAACTTTATTGACAAAATATTGACAATTACATACTTCTTGGAAGTATAATGTGTGTTAAAATTGTAGCAAACTTAACACAAACACAAACATTATTTACAGTCTGTAAAAGAGGGTTTAACAGAAACATTAACTTTTAGCATTTCTGTACATGGAATACGCTCAGTGCTTCTTCTTCTTTTTTTTTTTTTTTAACTCTCAATGCTTGCATTTAATCCTTGGTGGCAACTTTCACTGGGGGGGGGGGGGGGGTCCTGATAGCAGGCTGCGTGGGGCCACAGCGACACATTGGTAAAAGCTTTAGGTTAAAGGGATGTCCTGATACCTTCCCTTTACGCTCGGATTTACTTATTAGAAAGGGGTTTTTTTTTTTGTAAATCGAAATTCATTTTTTGTTCTATTTTCTTAAAAAAAACTAAAAAAAAAAAAAACACTATAACGCAGCACCGCTACTTCATATGTTTCACAATCACTTTTACACGAGAATCATTAATTAAAGACTGCACACTTTGTAAAAAGGAAGAAGCACGACATCTCTGTTTGAAAATAGAGTTCAAAACGAAATTGATATTTTTTTTTTTGAGTAAAACTTGTCAAATTAAAACAACTACCAGGAAAAAAAAAACTATACCATGCAATTCAAGTTTTACAAAAGCATTTGGTGTTTTGTATCTTGACGTGGAAACGTTTTCGTTTGTTGAAAAAAAAAAAAAAAAAAAAAGAAGAAAAAAAAACCTTCTGAAGTGCAAACGTCCAATATGAATTGGAGAAAAAAACGAGGTGGTAGATGGGAGATTGTAGTGGTGGTGGTTGGTGCGTGGAAGGGTTCAGGTGAGTGGACTGACAGACCCACGCGGTGACAGCAGTGCCACCAGTCGGGTTTCTCTCACCCTCAGCTGCCGATCTCCGGAGATCAGAAATGTGACATTGGCTTTTTACCCCTCACTGTCTCTCCAGGCCTCCTTTGTCCATGTCCTCCTTCCCTCTGACGCTTAGAACAGAGTCTGTTTGATTTTTAATCGTCCGAAGTGACATCGATCTCCTCTGGGCTCCCCTGTTTAGTCGCCATCCTCCACCGGTTTATATGATGCGATCCTTTCTTCTTCTGCTGAGACTCCGAGCCCTCCTCCTCCAACTTCTGCCGCTTGAACTTCGTCCTCCGGTTCTGAAACCACACTTTTACCTGAATAGAGGGAGAAAAGAGAAAGGAGAGAGAAAGACAGGAAAAAAACTGGATCAGTTTCATGAGATAAACCGCGATTGAGCAGTGCGTAAAACCACGCATAAAAGGCCCACTGTTTTTGTAGCAGTGCTAAATACAAGCAGACAGCGGGGACAGGAAGGTAAACCGGGTCCTGCAGTGGTGACCACAACGTCCACCTTAAATAAAGATCAATTATATCCTCACGAAACGCATTCAAATCCTCAAATTACAATGGTTGGTCTAATGTGTAATATTAATTCAAATCAATCGAGAGAATATTTAAATCGCATTTGGGCTCACAAGCCAAAAAACTTTGGATGCGTCAACTAAAGTAGGCTAGGTCAGAGAATCCCCCCCCCCCCCCCCCCCCCCCCCCCCCCCACACACACACACACACACACACATTTTAAGTATTCTGCCAGCAAGTGAACGTTAAAAGAAACACAAGAGTGACATCCATGTCACATAGTCTATTTAACATATATTTCCACGCAGTCCTTTTAATGGCCTGAGCTGTGGTGCTGTGGGGAATTAACAACATCTACATCGATAAGTTGTCTGCTCCTGCTTTGTCACTGCAGCCCTTTTAGCTCTTAAACGGCCACTGAGGTGCGTTTAATGAGCCTTCAGTGGGCCAATTAAAGCAGGTGACGGTCCATTTTCCCCCTCAGTCCCTCCAAAGGCCCCGCCGTCCAGGGCACACACAGCGGACAAAAGACAGCGGCTGACGGGCTCAAACAGCATCCTAAATATGGCAGCCCGCCTCGGTCTTTGTATCGCCAATCCCATAAAATGGTTAACTGGTTAATTTGCCCTCCATTTTGAAAGGCAACATTCTCTCCCCCCCCCCAAAACAAAGTAATCCAACCCCTCCTAAAATGAGGTTAGGCCTATACAATGACAGTGGATTCGATCCAACAGAAAGCCCCTGTCTTCGATTGACAACACGCATTTATGGACCCTGGTGCGTAAAAAAACCCAGCTGATTATTTTAAATGAGTGTTTATTCTTTGTTGTCATATACGTTGAGATGCTTCTTTTTTTTTTTTAGCGCGGTCTGATTTAAAAAAAGGCTCCATGACGCATGGTGCCACGTTAAAATATATAATAGATAAATATATATTAACAACATAAGACTGTAACGTGCAGTCACGCCAGAACATGGCACAACGCACCAAGAAGCAGTCCGCAGCATTTCAAAATAAAATGCACGCATTGCCCAGGTGAAAGACAGCGATGGGGGGGGGGGGGGTTCGATGTTGAGGACATGATGGTTTTCTTACCTGAGTTTTCTGTGAGGCTAAGGCTGTGGGCGAGCTGCTTTCTTTCTGCTCCCACCACGTAATGGTTTTTCTCGAACGCGTGCTCGAGGCGCAGGAGTTGCGAGGGTGAAAACGCTGTCCGGATTCTTTTGGGCTTTCTGGCCAGCGCGTTGTGCAAAAGGAAGCTCTCTGGACTCGTTTCGTTACCTGGAATAACGAGCAGAAAACGAGGATCCGTCATGACCTTTCTTTTCTTCTATAAGATATTAACATCTCCATAACAACCAGCAGGCCCGCTCACAGCAAAATGGACCCATGGTACTGGGCAGCCTGGAAACACGGCATGATAATAATAACCAAAATAATAATTATAATAATACAAATGTCTGAGGAGAAGCTGGGCACAAGTCAACAAATGAAAATAAGTGATCGAACCCGTATTTATTATAAATAACTGCCTATGGAGGTTTTTTCGTCCTACGTGTGTGAGACCCCCGCATGAAGGAGAGAAGGACACAGCCCAGCAGAGGACTAATCCTCGGCTTAATTCAATTAGCTCCAAAACACAGAATCACATCAGGTGAAATGGAAGCAGCAGGAACATGTCTAAATAAACTGCGGCCACACACATTTTAGAAATGAATTTCGAATGCATTCCTACAAAATGTGATGAATTTGCTTTTATTTTTCAGAAAATAAAACTAATTCTCACAAATATAAATACCCTAAAATGAGCGAAGAAAGGCAAAAATAATGAACGAATTTTCTTATTAACAAGTCAACGTAATTAATAGGCTACAATCTAAATTACCCGACATTTGACCCATGTCAGCCTTACAAAATGAGCTAAAGGCTAGTCAACTAACCACCCAACATGTTTATTTTTAATTTTTTCTCCTCTAAAACAAAATTATTATTTTTTTAAAATTTAATTGTGAAATAAGTCGTATAAACCGCGGAGCAGCGAGATCCATTTGGTTTGTTTTTAAGGCATGGATAGAGATGATATAGCCAGTGCTAAATATAACCTGCAGGACCAACAGTGTATACACACATGTCAACATTTCTACTGGTCTTTTTTTAGCCTGAATAGACTCTCCAGGCAGCAGACAGCTACAGAAGCCAAGGCAACAATTCCTTCTTTTTTTTTACTCGAGTTTTTTTTTTGTAAATTAAGAAATGAATTACAGGTTTTTTTTTTCCAGCGAAATAATCCACTAAATAAGTGTCTATTTTGGCCTGAGAATTGGAGGTGATAGGCATTAAAACTGCTCCGCTACAGCTTCACTCATCCTGCTGTCAGACACGTCTCTAACCGCTCTGCAGCCGCTCGGCGTGTTTCGTGCGTAAAAGAGACGAATGATTTCTCACAACTTACCTTGAAATCTGTGACCCAAGTACCTATATCTGTGTAATAACCAGGGGTAGAAAGTTGACGGGTCCCTTTGCTGGCTGGCAAAAAGAGGGTGCGGACTGTGTGAGGATGAAAGCGGGTGAGCAAGAGCGTGCGGCGGGGCCACCGAATGCACCGGGACAGCGGAGTTTTGCTGATGAGAGACCGCCTCTGCGAACACCAAGTCCGGGTTCGAGTAGACGCCCCTGCCGCCAGAGTGAAAGCCGTTGAGGAAGGGGTTGATCTGGCCGGAGTTTGCATAGCTGAGAGCCGCCGGCCTAATGGGCTCCTCTGTGCGGGACACCGGTACGGGATTATCCTTCGCCACTAAAGACTCTATAGTAAAACACCTCTTGGGTGTAGGTTGAAACATGGTCTGATAGTCCAGGTTCCCCAGTTTAAGTTAAAGTTGTCGTTGGTGTTCTCGCTTAAAAAATACTCCACAACCAAGAAAAGAGGGGGAAAGTTTCTGCGCAGTAGAATAAGTTGGGAAAAGGCGGCAGTGTCGAGGAAGCCAAAATAAAAAGTGCTCGGCTACTCCCAGACTAATCCATGGATGTGATCGTTTTCCTCGCCGGGTTCGTGCAGGCAGATTTGTTAGTTCATGAGCCTAATTAGCGCTGCAGTCCCATAAACAGCTTCCTCTGAAGGCTGTAATGGCATGGTGATTGGTCGCTGCTGCTGCTGCTGCTCGCCTTAAGGTGGAGAAGGGGAAGACGCTTAAAAAGTGCGTCAATGGGAAGCAGGGGCGCGGAGAGGCGGACTCGAACGCGCAACACGGAACGGATTCGTCCAGAGAGGAGCTCTCCCCCCCCCCCCCCCACACACACACACGCGTGCACACACACACATACCCACGCGCACATATCTCCAGGACATTTAACATACTCATCTGAACCAGTAGAAAAGGCTCCAGGTAGCCTGCTTATTTGCATTTAATGGCTATGGCAGCTTCAAACTGATTTTTAAGGGTGGGGTGCGCGTACTGGTACTAGCAAGTGATTATTTGTTTAATTATGCACAACAATGTTGCTCCATTAAAGTGTATTGTCAGTGCTGTGCGCGTGATTAAAATGCAGCACCAGTTTAATTGGCTATCAGTTGGCCTTCGTTTATTTCTCAATTGTGTTCCTGTTTTTAGTTTTCTAACTGGATTTAATGTCGAGAAACCGTTCTGGTTTCGTCCCTGCTCATTTTCATTTTTTTTCAGATTCTATTAGGATAACTTTCAAATTGGAGACTCTTAATTTCTGCTGGATTGGGCTGTTTGGGAGCCAGCGGACACACACACACAATCTTTAGCTCTATAGATGTAGAGCTTCTGTTGTCAACACTGGACTCCGCGTGAACACTGAACATCCGAAAAATCTAAAGCACCTTCCCACTGATGAGTCGCTGTGTGTCAGCCAGTGTTAGTCAACGCAAAGGGCCCAGGTGTTTATTAGAGAAGCTACCTGGGACTGTGTGTGTGTGTGTGTGTGTGTGTGTGTGTGACTGAGAGCAGTAGCCGTGGCCGCGCACCGAGGGCCTTCCTAGAGAAATGATACCCAGTGATGTCTCACCGTGTTAATCATCATGAGGCTGCTTAGAACTCAGACATGCAGCCCTGGAAATCAATAATCCTGTATACGGGTTTTAAATTTTATTTTGATATATTTCTATGTTTTTCTTTGTTTGCATGTTTTTGAGTGTTGATGGAAATTTGTATAAAAGGTTATCAGATGTCAGAAAATTAAAGAGATGAGACTGAATGGTAAATATATTTATTGAAGTGTGAGATTATTATTATTATTTTTATTATTATTATTATTATTAGGCTATTATTATATTGTTGTTGTCGCCAACTTGTAGTCCAGGAAATATACTTGTCCTTCCAACGCTTATGGACCAGTCTAGCTGCTGGGTTTATTTGTGCGGGTGGGTTAAGGGTCTGTGTGGAATTAAATACAAACCAGACTAAACTGGGTTTGCCGAGCTGTCCGAGCACCAACAGCTGGCCAGCCCATAACACGCCCGATCAACGTGGTAAAAACGTGTCAGCACGTTGTTTTCGGTTTTATTAGGAATCATTGGGAGTTGGCAGTTTTTTATGTTTTATTTGAACTCGCTCAGCCAGATCCTTACGGTAACGCCTTTTATTTTGTATCATCACCTAATAAATAATAAATATCACTCAATGTCTTACACATGACACATATTATCTGTAGGCTATTACTATTATTTTCGTTATTAGCCTCATTATTTTTTATGGTAGCCTACATCGTAAATTCGTCAACGTAAGCCGAACTCGAAGCCATTTGTTATTGTTAATAGCAGCCAATATTAAGAAGTTAATCAGGGGTGAGATTTTTTTTAAAGCCCAACATGATGTTACTGGTTTGCTAAGTGAGTGCACACCGACCGCTGTCTCCTGAGTTTTACAGTTAGCTGCTGATCACGGTGGGTGAACTAACGCTCCTCGTCCCCTCCACGGAGCTTTACCGACCTCTAGTGGTTACACGGTGCTAGTGTAGGAACACGGTAGGCTACCAACACTCCGGGGCAAAGTGGCCCTAAAGGAAGAGAGATCCAGCTCGTCCCCAACAAGATGAATGGTTGGGTTTTACTGAGGCAGCTGGAGCTAATACCAAAACTCTTTAAGGCTACCCATACAGTCCCCAACAATTTGGAGTTTTACACAGTTTAGTTTGTCAATTTTATTTAATATGGACTGCCACAGATACCGGAAGATATTTTTTCATCTCAAGTTAAACGCCATGTTGTGTGCCCCATCCGTTTATCCCTCTTTATATATAGTTTATGGATTATCCTCTGACCCCCAAATTGGGAGCTGCTGTCTCAAGTTACTTTTTTTTTTGTACACCAACCATAAACTGATAGGTGTGCTGCAGTTTGTAATGGTGACATAACATTTGAGACAAATGAACGATTAGGTGGTGCGCAAACATCTTTATTAATAAAGGCTTTATCTGTAAACATGCAACCTGGTTTGACAGCATTGATTGCTGCAAGAAAGAGCCCCACACTGGATATCAAGCGTGACCAATGGAATACTCTAAGCATGCACACCAAGATGGACATTCCACTAGTTCTTTAACAGGTTAAGAAGCATCTGAAATATTAGATCACAGAGCAGAGATTACATTAGCATATGACAAATTCCTAGTCATTGTCATTACAAAAGTTGTTGATTTGTGGCACAATATAATATCCATGAAAAATTAGAAGAGACGTTGGTGATGCACTGAGTTTGTATTGAGAGATGTAGCGGGTACATTTGGTTTTCAGTTGAGTCTGTTTCACTTCATGTAAGATAACCATTCAGGGCAGTCTTGTTTACATTTGGGATGGTTGAGACCAAATGCACACAAGTTCATTGGTTGAAGGTTTTTTGGGTGGTAAGGAGACTGGTTCAAAATGCTGAAAGTCAAAATAAAGATAAAAGGGAAAAGAAATCCCCAGGAAAACTACGGTCTACAAATATTTATTTCAAAAGGAATAACGCATGAGTATCAGAAGCGTGTGGCCATAAATTCACCACTGCGGCTTACTGGCTGATGGGCTACCGAATATTAGTTTTTTCATAACCACCTCTTCATTAACCGAGCCAATTGGATGCCGAGGTTACTGCTCAGCGGCGGACAGTGGTCCAGCCATCATCATCGGTTTCGTTCTTGGTGCGACGAAGGTTGTCTTTGTCAGCACGCCATCCCTTTTCTCCGTCAGGCTCAGGATCCCTATCGCGGCTTCTGGGCTTCTCCTCCAGCTTCTCCACACCTCCACGACGCCAGCCTCCTAAGGAAACATTGAGACCTGGTCAAGCAGGAACATGCTGATTTCACAAGTATAACTAGTTCAAAGAGTATAACCTGGCGGGTATCTTCTAAGACACCCGCAGTTACAGAAGGTAAACAGCGACCTCTGCTGGGAGAATACAACACCTTCAAATAGTCTAGCTAATTGTTTTGTTAGACAAGAGGGCTAAATAAAGTTTACACACCTACCCTAACCCTAATATGCATGTGAAGGTTACATCCAAAATCCCACTCTGCTCACCTTCTTCCTGATCTCTGGGTGGGGGTCTTTGTTCACGGTCATCCCGGCGCTCGCCACCACGACGATCTTCTCGGTCAGTGTCCTCTTTGCGAGAGTCTCTCCAGACGCTTCGTCCTTCCTCTGCGCCTGCTTTCCTCCAGGTAGACTCCTCTCTGTGTAAATAAACAGTGACACCGATTAACAGAACTGTGATATCCTCTGCATTTATCACAAAAATAAATAGACCAGCACTCTTGGCCTAGTCTATCAGGCCCACCTGACTGGACGACTGTCTCTCAAGCTGTCTCTGGATTTTCCCTCTCCTTCGGCATCATCTCTTTCCTCGCTGGCATCCCGGGGAGGACCCCAGCTGTCCTCTCGGGCCTTCTCTCGCTCACGCCAACCACCTGCAACATAAGCATTGGCTCATCATCCTGCTTGACATTACATGTGAGCACAGAGTTGCTGAGCAGTTTGATTATTCAGGTAAATTACAAGATGTCTCTACTTATTTGAGGCTGAGTGGCTGCAGGCTTACCAGGCCTGCCCAGGGGCTTCCAGGGTTTGAGGTCATCGCCACCACGCCGTGGCCCATCATCCATGCCACGTCTTCCACCTCTGTCATCATCTCCTCCTCTTCGGGGACCCCAGGAGTCGTCCGTGCCTCTACGGGAACCTTTGTCGTCATCAAAGCCACGCCGGGGGCCGCGGTCGTCGTCAAAGCCACGCTTCGGGCCACGGTCGTCGTCACCACCCCTTCTTGGGGCGCGGTCATCATCAAAGCCTCTACGTGGACCACGGTCCTCGTCCATCCCTCTGCGTAGAGGACGGTCATCATCACCGCCACGGCGTGGGCCTCTATCGTCATCAAAGCCCCGACGGGCGCCTCTGTCATCTCCGCCCCTGCGGAAACCTTCTCCTCGCCTGAAGGGCCCCTCTCTCTCGCGCTCCTCTTTGTCATCCTCACGGCCCTCCTGCCTCCACTCCCTAGAGCAGGCACGGGTATTGTTAGAGTAGCCCCTCATGGTTTTAAAAAGGAGGACTAGATTGGGTTACCAACACCTACTTGTCAGGCACAGAACGACGCCACTCTGATTCGCCTCCATCCGTACGCCTCCTCCATCCTCCTCCTCCTCCTTCCTCTTTTTCAATCTGCTTCTCATTCTCACCCCAGTCCTGTATATGAAAAACACGTCAAGACACATTGTGCCATTACATTATCACTAACCTAATTTGTTACTACAAGGCACTGTAGAGTAATATCAGTTATGATCATTAGTATGTTTTGGCCTGTAGTCCATTACTCTGCACTCGGTCCTTGAATTCATGTGACAATTTATTTGGGCTCCCTTCCATCACACCTTTATATTAGGGATGGATCAAATCAAAATTTTCACAAAATGTTATGACTAAATATTGTGCTAAACTTATATTATGTCACTGATAGATAGGCACCACTAACTTATTTATACACAGGTGTGACCTTTACTAGGTGTGACCTTTTAAAAGGCATTTCACAATCCAGTAAAAGAAAGTTAAGCTCTTACAGATTTTTAAAAAGTCCTTCTTTAGACTTTTTACTATTCTAGCCATCACAATATCACAATAATGCTGGGTGTTGTATCATGATTGACTCTAGCATGAATTACCTGTGATTCCCACCCCTTTATATTTGAAACGTTGGCCGACTGTTTGGTTCAGAACATCAGTTAGAAAAGGAAAGAGGCTAATTTGTACCTTGACTTTCTCCTCTGGGGGGACTCTTTTCTCCTCCTCACGACGGCGTTCTCGCTCCTCGATCTCCTGCTGACGAGCGCGCTGCTTCCGCTCCTGCTCCTCGAGTTTGCGCAGACGCTCCTGGTACTCCCTCTCCTCCTCCTCTCGCTGCTCTTGTTCCAGGCGTTCACGGTCCTCCCGCTCTGTAACAAAAGCAGCATACATATAACAGGTGTTCAAACTTCTAAAAGAGTAAGAGCTACTGCATCATGCTCTGAAAAAAAAATGCAGGGTGTGACGTGGCTGCCATGATTGGAAAAACATTTTCCTGACTGAAACTTTGTCATGTCCAATTTTGCTCACCATGCAAAAGTCACCACAGCCAAATAAAAACTCCCTGTAGTAATAGTGTCCCTCAAAACAACCACTTTTACCAAAACCCACATCTTTTTCCACCACAATTTCCTCCTCCACCCTCCTACCAGGACTGTACCAGTGCACATGTGCAAAAAGATTTACCTTTCTTGAGCTGCTCTTCATGGATACGCTGTGCATCTTCCTCTTTTTGACGGTAAAAAGCGTTACGTCTGTCCTCTTTGCGCTGCTTCTTCCTTTCTTCCAGGCGCTTCTTCCTCTCCTCCACCAAGCGCTCCTGGAAAGCTTTCAGTTTTTCCTTCAGAGAGAGAATAGTGAAAAACCACAGCACAAGTTATACAGTCATTCTGCCACTCGGTCCCAGAAACAGTTATGGTTCTATGCAGCAATATTACAGCGGCACCAGCAGGGGGCACTTCAGTTTATTTGCATTTTAATTATAACGCCCACAAGTTGTTGTTGTGTTCGCCCCCCACCCAAGCTTACCCCGATGGAAGTAACAACTGATCTTACCTCATAAATGAAGCTACGAGCAGCAGTGATTTTGGACAAGAAGTTTTCTTTGTCCTCCAACATCCTGAACATTCGCTTCTTGTGCTCCAGAGCCTTCTCCCGTTCAACTTTCATGTTACTGATCTACAACAAAAAGAAAAGTCTTACAGTCTAGATACTCACCAGGGTCTATTCAATTTCACATGTATGCATGTCATTTTTGAATCACAAGGTTTTTTATGTTTTTTTGCGTACCCTCTCTTCCTCCTGGAGCTCCCATAGTTCCATGTCCTTGATGCGCTGCTCCTCATAAGCCTTTTTGATGAGAGGAATCTCCTCGAGACGTTTTGCCCTCTCAAAGTAATCAATCTGGAGAAAACAAAAGATTAGTGTCCAATTCACACCTAGTTGACTGATATTTTCATGAATGAATCACTCGGTTACCTTCTTCTCCTGGTTCTTCAGACGTTCCTGAAGTTCCTTCTTCTCCTTCTCTAGCTGCTCCACCTGTTTGGCCATGATGAAGTCAGGATCCAGCTCCTCCAGGTCCTGTACAAAACAAATGTGTTAGTCTCACCTTTGAACCTCATATTACAATGACCTATTTCTGCAATATGAAGTTCAACCTAATGAATCAATCTATATTTACCTCAATATCGATATCCTTAAAGGCCTTAGCTCCAAGTTCAGTCTTCTTGATCTGCTCCAGACGTTCACGGACCGTCTTTTTCTTGATCTGCTCATGCTCCTGCATGATGCGCTCCTTCTCCCTCTCTTTGGCCTCCAGGCGCAGACGCTCCTCCTCAGCCTTGCGTACCTTCTGCATCTCAGCTTCTCGCTGCTCCAGCTCCTCCTTCTCACGCTGAATGTTCAGGCTCTCCAGACGCTCCTTACGCTCCTCAATTGTCTGTCTACGAGCCAGGATGCGCTGATGATCCTTGCGAGCATTTTTCACATAGGCGGCGATGGCCAGCTGGTTCTGCTCCTCACGCTCTTGCTGAGAAGGGACAAACACATCAAAATGCAGTTTAAAGTTGAAGAATAAAGCAGAGTGCACTGTCCCAAATGACACTAATCATGAACTGGAGCTTAATAACACATGAAGATACCTCTTATGTGTCTGCTAGTATTGTGTAAGAGTATGTAAAAAGCTAATGCTGGTTACTGATCAGGTGTGTGTGTGTCTCTATATACGAGAACTCAGTAAGAAGCTAAACTCACCAGGATGGAGGCAGGCCTGATGACTTGGATGGCCTTGGCCAAGGAAGCCGACATGGCAGTCAGCTGGTTCCGTATCTGCTCCGAGGGCATGTTCTGCAGGAAAGGACCAACAGGGGCATCCTCTTTGGTCGAGTAGTTCAGGTCAGAGCCAAAGCTCAGAGTTCGAGAGGTGTGGTCTATACGGACCTACAGGGGAAAGAGAAATGTTAGATAAGTTGTGTAAAACGGTAGCATAAACACTCTTAATAACACTTTTGTTGGTTTATCAGTAGTTTATTTTTTTAGGAGTAACAGCAATGCAATGTCTCCTGATCTTGACCTTACCTGCAGATCACAGTGGCGCGCAGCATCTACAATGGAGCGCTCTAGCTGGAAGGCATCCACAAATGGAACCAGGGAGGCCAGACGGGTGAACTCAATGCTTTGATAGATTTGTGCAACCTGATATAATGAAAGCAGAATAGTGAGATTTCTACCATTACATTGTAGATGTGATTTAGAAGGGCATTCCAGAGAAATGAAAGACTGAAGAGAATTACCTGTTGCAGGAGCCTCAGGATGGTATTACTCTGCAGGTGAGGGACATACTGCTGCAGATCAGCCTCCTTCTCAGCTTGGTCTCTCACCCAGTTCAACACCTAGTAGGAGAGTTTGTTACCATACACTGGGATTAGAAAAGACTAGTTACTTAATTAATTTGATTAATCAATTAATTATTATATAAAATGCAACTCATACAACAATGAATTGTATATTTTCCTTTTTATCAAGCGGTTTGCAGCCAGACTGTTTACCTTGGTCACTCTTCCACACAGCTTCAGAGGATGAAAGTCTACTTCAATCCAGTTGTAAAGTTCTTTTATGTCAGGCACAACATACTGCAGCAAGTTAAATCTCACCTAAAATAAAAACATAAACTGGTCAAAGCAGATATTAATTTCATAAATAAAGCCTTAAAGATCAGGTTAAAGGTTACAAAATCTGTACTAATTTTCCTAAAAAGTACACGAGTCTCTTCACAAAAGAAGAACTTACTAATAAAAGTTGGCACTGTTGAAACCTAACAAAGCTTTCTTATGCAGATAATGTACCATGTCATTGATGAGACTCTGCCGGGTTGGCGGAGACTGCAGGCCCAGGAGGGTAGCCAGCCTGCGGTGTTTTTCTACAATGATGCCATCCATGTCCAGCAGCCGAGCAATATCAGTGCGCTCGGGGGTGATTGGAATAGACAGTGTGGCCAGGAGGACTCTGGTGGACATCCTGAAGATCAAAAGTAAGCACCATTACCAATTTGGTCAATACCAGAGTAAAACGTGTGCATTTATCTTCAGATAATGAATAACATACCTCTGCATCTCATCTTGGGTCAGATTCTTACGCATTTCCCTTGAGAGGTGATAGAGCCGGTGGAGGGTGCAGGCGTGGAACAGAGCATTGCCAGATTTCCAGAACACAGTAGAAACCTTGTTGTAGTAGTTGGCCATCAACTGGGGTTTGGGAGGCTTCTTAGAAAGAGCAAACAGGCCATGGATGTCTTCAACCGCCTTGAATGCTTCCTGTAAAAAGACAAAACCGCGTTCTATATTAGCAACAACATCATCTTCTCTTTGACCATGTGTCACATATTTAATTACACTTGAGGACATTCAAGTACTAAGCCAGTGTTTAATTGTTCTACCAGTCATATACTATTTATGTTGACTACTTTCTAAAGCATTTATGAAAATGTTATAAATATATGTTTAAATTTTTAGTAAGTAGACAAATGCATTTTAATATTGTCCTTCAAGAAATTCACTGTTAGGTGCACAGACCTGCCAGAGCTCCATGCTAATGGCGCTGTCCAGCTGCACCAGACGCGTCTCCAGGTGCATCGACTGACTTTCAGGGTTGTTCAGATTGATGGCGGTGCTCTGGTTGTGGTGGCGCTGGATCTGACCCAGATGCATTCGCAGGTTGTCGCACAGCTTGCGGAATTCGGCTTTACGGGTGTACTGAAGGCAGAACTTAAATGCTGCAGAAAAGATGACCAGATATTATTTACACCATTTAGTATGTAACATGTAATGGTAATTGTAATTTACGGCTGAGTTTGTATTTACTGAATTATTTTCTGTGTTACTTTACTTTAATGATGCCATATGGTATAATCTTATAAAAATTAGGTAAATATAAAATCAATATTTACATTTGAATTTTAAATATTTCATGATGGGAACTAAAAACATGGATTCCCTCATTACTGGATGAAAATTACAATTTATCATTGTATAAACGGTGCCACTGCCATCTTCTGTACCATTGTATTGTACCATCTGAATCATTCAGTAACATCTACCTACATAAAAACAGACAAACTATTTAAAAAATTGTAGTAACTTAAGCAGCCTTAAAAAATATCACTCAGTAAATTAAATGAATACAAAACTTTTTAAAGATGGTATTCAGTGTGTGTGTCACTACCTTGCTGGGCAATGTCATGGTACAGGCGCTCCACCTTGGAGTTGTTCCGCAGCAGGTCCAGGCACTGGCGGTAGGACTCCCACAGGAACTTCACCCAGGGAGTGAGCAGCAGGCGATCAGTACGATCCTGAGTGTCCTCTCCACTCACAGCACTCAGGAGAACACTGAAGTCACAACAAGCTCAATGTTTATAATCCATTTTAAAATTATCAAGCACACGCTAATTACCTTATACCCTCAGCTGTGACAGCAATATACTGTAAAACAATCATCCGACCACAATAAGACATCAGTTTAGATTCTGTATCAAATTAAAAGGAAATCCAACGACAAATATTTTACCCATAACATTTGAGCATCCTCACCTTTCAGGAGTCTGGATGTTGTCCAGATCCTCGATGTCCAGGACCATCTGCTGGGACTCACCCTTGGCTGTCTCAGTCTTCTCCTCAGCCAGCTTCAGGTAAGCCCTTACCACATCCTCCAGAGATTTGATATTTACCTAAAAGCAAAGAAAGAAATTACACTTTGACTCCAAAAACACATGATGAGTGGATGAAAACAACTACCCGATTTGTGCAAACATCACAGATTTCTTCTCACACACCTGCTGGCAGATGTTCTTGTACTGGTAGAGACCCTCCTTGGCCAGGTGGCTCTTGCGAAGATCCACGCAGAGCTCCAGGTACTTGAGCATGATGGGCTCGTGGATCTTCTGCCATGTTCGATGTTTCTTGCTCTTGATGACATCGTACAAAACATCCAAAGCTGGCTGCTTCTTGCCAACCTCAAGAAACTCTGCGTAAACACATCAAGAAATAGACACACATAAGCTCTATCACATGTTAATGGTAGCCGTGTCCACATATCACTAAACCTTAGCATCTCGCACCAAGCCCACAACTGTGGTTAGCTAAACCTGTCTGACATTGTTAGGCCCACTGTGCTTGGTTAACGTGACATTAGCATTAACGCTTTAAGAATACAAAACACTAACAATTTGACAGCAGCTAAGAGGCATTGTCAATAACGTTTTCAACCTGAAACGAGTGTTAACAGTCATCTACTAGCCAACTAAGCTACATTTCTGAAATATCACCGACTTTACAAATAGTCAGATCACTAAACGGCCTAGCTGCCGGTTAGCTTAATACTAACGTAGCCGTAAAAAGGCGATATAGCGCCCCCGCCATTCAAGGTAGCATTTAGCCTAGCTAACGGTGCGTTCGAAGGCTAACGTTAGCATAGTTAGCTAACGTTAGCATAGTTAGCATGAATGTCTGACAAATGTGAATCATTAAGTTGTATTTCTACTCACCGTTCGCTCGTTTCAGAGCATTCTCTGGCCGTTGAAAATACGCCGGCATGTTGGTGCCGTTCTAGTGAACCTCAAATTGGCTGCCTTGAGTGAATTTTGACAGATTTCACCAGTCCATCAACGCCACGCACTCAACCGCTGCAACGGTGCTGGCTGAGAAAGGAAGAACCTCGTGAGCGGCCTAGCTAGGGTTGCCAGGTGCGTCACACACTATCCCCCTATCACGGTGTCTACCCCCGTGAAGTGAAGAACTGAGAGCGAAGAAATTAAATTCTGTCTCCCGAAATTAGGATTAACGTGTTCAGGGTTTCAATATAGTTTTTTTGTTTTATTGTATTTATGATCAAATCTTGATATATATATTTATAATTGTAAAAATCCATTTTTTTGTGGGTGATTCTGTATGTGTTTGTACACACATTTAAAAAGTGTAGCTCCCTAAATTATCATTGACATAAGTATATAATTGATACAGATGAAATATTCCTCAGAGGGAAAATTCAGTTGTTGCAGCAGCACAAGACAGAGATGAGCACAGATAGAGAAGTACACAAAATGAATACATAAAAAAGAATAAATAAAATGAAATAAATGGAATATACAACTAGTAAAAGAGTAAAAGTAAATGAACTATACAAGATTAATTAAAGACGTATTACGAGGTAACGTGACATAAGTGATAAATTAAAGTAACAGGTACGAGGTGAAGTAACATGGTATGATATGATTAATAGCAACGAGTGTATGACAGGCTATACGTAAACAGCGTACACCAGAAATATAATGCAGTATAAGATGTTGTAAGACATTGTAACATATTAAAATTCCAGTAGTGTAGTATAAGGTATAAGATATAGTATTGGTGCATTGTAATAGAAGTAATAATATACTACTACTACTACTATAATAATTATATGATGATATAGTATAGTGTAGTATGTATACCATTGGATATCAATGTAATAGCCTATTAAATATTGGATATGACTACTACGTCTAGTTTAATGTATAAAGATATATCGTATATAGCAAAAAAATTTAATAAATCAGGTCAGAGAGAGTTAATGAAGAGGGAGTGGTGAGAGAGTCCTGAGTGTGACAGACACTGTGGGATATACATGGTTATTTATACATGGTTAGTTATACATGGTTAGTTATACATGGTTAGTTATACATGGTTAGTTATACATGGTTACACACTTTTATACCACAGCCACTGACTCTCTGTAGCTTCTCTATGAGCTAATATGTTGGAGTATCTTAAATTTGCTTCTTCATGTATGTGTTTGCATATAGTCTGTAATTCACTGTGTGACCATGGGTGTTAATTAAAAAAGATCAAATATAAAAGTGTGGGAAATAAGATAATGGGAACTGTTCTGAATAGTCTCATCCTAAACTATTTGTTTTTTAACAAATAGTTCTACTGTAGCATGATAACATGAATAACAGCGTCCCCATAGCCTCCTAAAACCTACAAACGGGGAGTTTCAACAAACCTGGCAGCTCTGGGTGTGTAATATTTCAGCATGCGCTCCACTGAAGGCGTGTTCAAGTCATTTCGTTAAATGTCCATTATATCTATATTGCTTCTTAAGTTACTTGTTATGTGCAGATTAGTTAGTTAGTTAGATCAGTTTCAGCAAATATTTGATAAAAAAAAGCATCGTGTTTGAATTAACATGATCAGGACATGTATACTTTTGACTCTGCGTGCTATTCAAATGAGAAATGCTTACAACATTACCAATTTAAAGTTAGATCATTATTTAATTGTAATCAGCGCACATTTAGGCTATCCGCTGATTTAGAAAATGTGACTGATCCAAATGGAAATTTAGGCGGCATCGTTTCTTTGCATTTCCGAAGGTTTTTAAGTCCTGAATGAATAATGTTGTATAATTTCAGTAACCATGAACGCAACATTAGCGCTGACGTTTCACCAGCTATGATTGGTTATTTGCAGCGCGTCTCCTCCCGCACAAGCCTCCTGTCCCGGAAGAAGGAAGCGATTTCGCAGGGAGAGGGAGGGAGGGAGGGAGGGGGAGGGGGAGAGAGAGAGAGAGAGAGAGAGAGAGAGAGAAAGAGAGGGAGAGAGAGAGAGAGATAGAGGTCTGTTGACAGCAGAAGGAAATCAATCACACCCAGGCCACTGACAAGTTTTGACACGTTCTACTTTCTTATTGAATCTGCATTCTGTTATTTGGACGTAGCAGGAGCAATCAAGGTACTTCACAGTTGAATTGCTGTCCAGAGAAGGAGCTGGTTGGGGTTTTCTCTCCAGGTAACTTGTGGTTCTGAACTCTTTCAGGGATGGAATATGGCAGCAACTGAATCGCAGCTTATGTTAAGCGTCGGATTAATCGGTAAGTTTCAGCTCACAGGTCGTTCCTTGTTTGTTATTCGTTGGTTTGGAGCGAAGTTGGTGCCTCGGAACGTGTAGGAGAATCACATGATACCAGTGTGACCCGAATGCCTCATCAGCAGGGCTCCATGTCCCTCATTGGTTAATTACTCCTGCATGTTAGACTCTGTACATGGTTATGGATTGGTTCCTAAAATCACCCAGTCACACGGACCCCCATGTGATAAAGATCTGGTCCCAGGAAGCCCTGTCTGATGTGATTTTTAACGTCTGCCCAATCTTCTAATATGTTAAGGTTCATATGTGATGTTGAATTGTGGTTGGATTTTTACTCTTCCCAGAGAAAGATGTGAATGGAGACACACTGTGGGTATGGTGCTACCCCTCTGTGGGCTCAGACCTGAGGCTGGTCCTGCTCAGCAAGTGCTGTCTGACACAGGACAGCCGGGATTTCCACACCTTTGTGTTTGGTCAGTTCTGTCGCATCTGGTACTACATTACCACAGCGGAGGTGCAGGAACCTACAGCACTAAACAAGGTACGGCGTCCGGAGACTTTGCTGCCATTAAAATCCCCGACAAGGAACAATGAGAGGGAAGCATTTCTAATATCTGCGTTTTTATTTTTGTCTCTTGTTTGTTCCCTTTTAAGGTCACTCATTTTTCAATAGTTGTTACAGCAAAAGACTTCAACCCTGAGAAGTATGCTGCACTTAGTAGAATACTCTGCAGGTACAGTGTTCAGCTGTTTTCACACTTGTCTTTAAAGAGTACTTTTCTTCTTCTTCTTCTTCTTCTTCTTCTTCTTCATTTGAGTGGTGTGTATTTGTTTATTGCCCAGGATGTACACCAAACACGGCAGTCCAGTGAGGATGATGGAGGCTTATGTCACCGTGCTCACCAAAGGAATTTGCCAGAGTGATGAAAACGGCTCGTTTCTAATTAAGGATTATGATGTTCGGAAAGCGTACTTGGCGGGTTCAGTTAAAGGTAAGACGGACCACTAACTAGTATTTGGTCAGGTGACATGTCTGGTTTTCATGCAGCAATTCCTTTTGACCCGTGAGACAATAAAAGCCAACCTTGACATAAACAGCGCCAACAAGCAGGTCATGTAGGTTTTTTATCACTTGTTTGCATGATAAAAGGTGATATTTTGAATCTAATGCTAAAAGAAAAGCAAAAAAAAACACAACTTCAATGGATTGTGGTTCATAAAAAATAACTTGAAACACAGTCTACATTATTGGGGGGTCCAGTTTACGTCCTTGTTTCCGTTCTATCTCAGATGTTGTGTCTCAGTTTGGAATGGAGACAATCATCCTGTATACCGCTCTCATGTTGAAGAAGAGGATCATCGTCCATCACCCTCGGATTGAAGCATTGTTGGAGTTTACAAGGTGCATTCAGGACATTAGTTCAAAATATTTGGCTTGGAACTTTAATGAATACCTTGTAGTGGAGAATATTATCATCCGTGGGTTACTTTTTGTCCGTTTCCCCTCAGAGTTCTGCCGACTCTGACATGGCACAGGAAAGACTGGTCCATCCTGCACCCGTATGTGCACCTGACTAATACTGAGCTAGAGGATCTCAAGAAATGCCCTGGTGAGGCTGCCTCCTGCTTTATTTACTCTACTGTCTCCTCCCCGCGGTTGGGGATTAGCCACCATCTGCACATCATCTCATGGTGGGGAATTAAATTATTTATGCATGAATATGTTCGTTTTCCCCGCAGGATATGTAGCAGGATTTGTAGATCCGGAAGTAAGCAACAGATCAGACTTGTTTGATGTGTACGTGAACCTCCCAGACAGTGTCATCACAGTATCCCAGAGTGCTAAAGGTACAGTGTGTTCAAAAAAGAAAGCAGCATGTTTCTAAGAGCGCTTTGATTCTTGAGAGAGAAGGACAGCGTTTCCTTCAGACTGATGTTAGGTGTCTCACCACAGAGGCCATGGCTATGGGGAAGTTGCACAAGGACGTTGGCCATCTCATCGTCCAGTCTGCGGAGGATCCCGAGAGGTCAGATAGCCAGGTCATTAAGGTGAGAACTTCCTCAGAGCACACCTCTGTATTCAGTCCAGTCCTGAATCTAACATGACTCATTCATTCACAGGATATTTCTCTCAAGACTAAAGAGATCCTTGCCAACTTGGTGGCCCTGGCTGAGGAGTGTGAAGACTCTAAAATCACATTGGAAGGTTTAAAGCAGCGTCACTTCCCCCCGGCGACGGAGAACTTCCTCTTTCATTTGGCAGCGGCCGAGCAGCTCTTGCGGATATAGACCTGTTACCAGACACCGTGCTGCAGGATGACGTTACAGTCAGCAGCGTGCTGTTGCATTTGTTAGGATAATTACTGTTGTCTGAAAGGCTTCTGCACATGCCCACTGTTATCATTGGTGTGTGCACAAGCCAATTTTCTCACAGTAATCTCCATGTGAGGTAGGAAGGTGTCCCCAGCACTGTTGTGCTGATATGTGACATAAGCGACATCAGGATGTTTTACATTATAGCATGAAAGGATAGCCACAGGCTAGGCTATGGAAGGATCATGTAGAGCGAGAGGGTCATACTGCAAAGTAAAGCCGTCAGGGTGATGCAGGACCCGACAGGAAAGGGTTCAAACTGTAAAAGTTGACCCACTCACTCTACATTATCCCACTTATTACAAGACTACTAATTTTGACCCACAATTTTGATTTCAAAAATATTTTAATTGATTTTAAAACTGCCCTGGAGAGTCTATGATCTCAACCTGGTCTGTAGCAGCTGTCTGCTATCCAGAAATGTCAGGCTGTAGAATGGCCTAATTGACCAATCAGAATTGAGTATTCATTGCCAAATAATCCCATGAAAAGACCAAAACCAACAATGAATTGATACTCATTATTTCTTAATTCTAATAATTATAATATATCTTATTCCTTTAAAGGTCCATTTTTGTCACATGCACTATTGCAGTTTGACATATTCCTTCATTCCCATGAACATGGGTACTGTAGTTCATTTTGAGTCACCTCTGCTGCCATAAATACTCACTCCAGCACCAAATGTCTATTAATCTGCAGCTGACAATAGTCCACAGACAAATGCACTATTTACTGCTATTTTAGTAATCTTTGTTAAATATGACAGTGCCCAGCTGATTTAAGAAATTGCCTTGTTTTTAATGAAAGTATACATTTGTGGCTTGTTTTTAATGACTTGAGTCTTCAGTAGTAACCAGTGGGCTTTGAGCTGTTCCACAGACAGTAGAATCGTAGACTAAACTAACACACTAATTTGCTGTTGATTTTGGTCTTTGAATGGGATTTGGCGACAATAAGAAAAAACATAAGATTATTCTTACTTACTGTCCTTTAACATCCGTAGTTATGGATAATTGTCTATAACTAGTGTGTGTGCACGCACACACACACACACACACACACACACACACACACACACACACACACACACACACACACACACACACACACACACACACACACACACACACACACACACACACACACACACACACACACACACACACACACACACACACACACACACACACACACACAACACACACACAACACACACACACACACACACACACACACACACACACACACACACACACACACACACACACAGTAATTGCAACTGAAATGGCTCGGATGTATAACTAACAGTTGTGCATAGTTATCAGATAACAACTGCAATAGACATTGCACAATGTGTGGGTTTATTTACGTTTTTTTGTTTTTAGCAATGTCACATTTTGTATTTTACTAATGACTTAAATACAAGCAAATTGGGTTGTGTTGTATGAGACTTTTTCAAACAGTGTTTTAGAAAGGATGAAAAAAAGAGCTGTCCCTCATCAATCTGCATCTGATCCAAGAACAGGTGTTGCTGCCATGTCCACATTGATTTTTTATTGCATTATGTCTTACTGTTATTAATGATGTATAATTAGCGCTGTTGTTTCACAGGTGAGTGCATTTTCAACCACATTGCCAAAAGGATGTGTTGGATAAGACACAGAGTGCAATACATATAAATGCTCATGTAACTTTGAAAACTAATTGTATTTTCATGAATTTATGTAATATTTCTATCTATGAAAACATAATATTCCAACTAAATAAATTTACTATCAAAAAGTAGCTTCTTGCTTGTTTAAGGTCAAACTGTGGAGAAAAAGCTGCGTTTCACCTGTGAGTCTGTTACATGCATTTCCCATTTCCAGCTGCGTGACGTTAACGAAGACATTTATTGTCATGCTGTCCAGTAATAACAACATACGCTGGGGTGGATTTGGTATCTGCTGCGTGAAACGGCTCCTCAGAGTCCTCTGTGGTAGTAGAACTGTCTGCCGTCTGCCGCAGCCTGCAGCTGCTCCTCCACGTTTTCCTTCTTTATCTGTAAAACAAAGTCAACGTCAGCTGGAGTTGATCACAAGGAAGCGGTTGCAGCACAGGAGGATGGAGAATCTTACCGTTCCCAGCTGTGGAAAGAGACTGAATGAGACGGGGATCATCAAGCCCAGAACAAACGCAACACTAATGTGACGGAGAGGAGCGGCCAGCAGAGAGTTCTTCTGGAAAAGTCTTGTTCTGCAAAGAAAAATCTATTCGGTAAAGTCTGAAAGATTTGTCCAGGTAAATAGAACTGAATGCCAGGTTCACTGACCTCTTCAAGAGCAGAACCAGGAGGTTAGGAACAGCGGCGGTTGTCCCAAACAGTGCCGCTCTGGACAGAGCCGTTTCCCTCACAGCCTGGACAAAAAGAACTTACTGCAAGGTTTCAATGACAAGACTTTCATTTGCTTCTCTCTTGTTGTGTTTTTACCTTCTCTCCCGCTGCTTTAGAAAGGCCAACAGGATTTCCATTGGCGTCAAACACTTGGATCCCCGTTTCCAACTCCTCACTTCTGACAATTAACACGTTGAAGACGGCCAGAGCAGCTGGAGAGTCACACAGCAGGTTAGTATAAAAAGTTCTACCTGTTACTGGATCCTCACCAGCTGACTTAATATTAAATCAAAAGAAAAGGAAAATAAGCTAATTATGTTATGTACCTAGTATCTATTACCTGACATGAAAAACACAAAACGATTTATGCTGTATTAAAGGACCAGTGTGTTATTATTTAGTGGCATCTAGTGGCAAGGTTGCCTATTGCAACCAACTGATTACCCCTTCCATCACCCCTCCTTTTCCAAACGTGTAGTAGTTCAGGTAACGTAAAAATGCAAAAGTGCCCTCTCTGGAGCCAGTGTTTGGTTTGTCCTTTCTGGGCTGCTGTAGAAAACATGGCGGTGCGACATGGCGGACCCGCTCCCTACATTGATATGAAGGGCTCATTCTAGAATAACAAAGACGTGATCCTTAGTTTCAGCTGATTATCCAGTGAGAGGAAGGGAGGCCAGACTGGGTCTAAGCCCGCGCTCAGGCCTCAGAGTCGGCCTCCCTGCCTGGGCCAACCACCCCCTGATGGATGTGTGGACTTTGCCGTTTTTTTTCTTCTAATTGCACATTTCAGAGATAAATCCATACCTGACAGTGGGATTGGGAATATCGTCCTAAAGAAGGTCTGGATTGGTGTGCTTCTTACACCAAGACGGTTAATGACAATTTGAGGAAGGGCCTGAAACCGACCCAAAAGAAAGGCTTTAAGAAGTTATCTTGAAACATTACAATCAGCATGGCACACTTGGTCCAATCAGGTTCCACACACCCCTGCACATGTTGCATAGGAAACTGCTCCAGCGATCAACAGCAGCTGCTTCAAAGACGTCGTCTTCTTCTGGTGCTGAGAGATAAACAAAAGATAAAGTGAAGCAGAAACAGAGGGAGGACAGACTGAAGATTAATTAAGGATTCATACTAATATACATATTACCTCCTCGGATGAAGAATTTCTATTTGCATAGTTGAACCCAGCAGTGTAACTCTGCAACAAAAACTGAAATAATGCATTGTTTTAATTATTATGAAAGGTACATTGTGTTGTAATATACTGTACTTTTAGAAATATGATGAATATTCTTCATACCTGCCAAAACAGAGCGGGTTTGACACTGCTGTGGGGCAAAAAGCTGGCAACCACCTGGAATAGAAGATGTTCGTTTGTTGCATATTATCAAGAACAAAGTGTCAGATTTTATTTATTGGATGAAAACGTACCAGAGGGGCTGATATTGGCAATAATGCTGGAAAGAAAATGATAGAAGGGCATCAGCATCTCTTATTCAAATGAATAGTTTTTAGTGGTACAACATGAGGCACTGTATATGGGCAACTTTTTTTTTTTTTTTTTTTTAAGAGATTTTTAAAGACTTTATTTGCTATCAAATATTATAGTTTCTATAACAACAGTTTTAATATCTATTGATGATTGCATGATACAGATGCACCAAGTTCTTTTGGATGAGATTTGGATAAGATTCTTATAGATGGAAACTATTAGAATTTTGAAAAAGTCGAGTTTTTAATGTACCTGCTGGGCGGAAAACTAGTGGAAGAACAGCACCAGAATCCGCGTGGACAGACGACTGTGAAGACAGAGCAGTCATCAAGACTTCTCACAAAAAGAAGCACATTAAACATCTTCAAATCACAACATCTGGACCCCAGAGCCTCCGGAGGATACAACATCTGGACACATTCAAAGATATAAAACACATTGCTGGAAAAGAATTCTTGATTGTACAAATGTTTAAAGCTCAGTGTGTTTTTTTTTGAAAAAGTCCAAATGCGGACATACATCCACAGGTGTTTGGTGGTTTTTGCCCCCGACATCTCCTTTCAGGCATCGCGGCAATGGTTATGTTTAGGGTTAGCTGCCTGGAAGGCGACGTTGGAGGCAAAAAAAACACCATCGAGCACATCCACACAACAAAATCAAACTGGCAGAGGGGCAGACCTAGTGCTCTATACAGTCTATGGGGCAGACATAAATTGATTTTAATGCCTTAATTAAAAGAATTACAAAAAATCCAACCTTTAAAGGACACCAAATTTCTTTGTGAATGAATAATGTATCATAAATGAATATATGTTCTTCCTTAAAATACAGGGGGCATAAGTATACACCCCCCTATGTTAAATTCCCATAGCGGCAGGCAGAGTTTTATGTTTAAAGGCCAGTTATTTGATGGATCAGGATACTATGCATCCTGCTAAAGTTCCCTTGGCCTTTGGAATTAAACTAACAAACATATCATCACATACCCTTTACCATAAATAGAGATAGGTATGGGGAACTTTCCATGAAATCATCTCTCAATGCAAATCAAACCAGCTATTAGGCTAACTGAAATTACCCCATGCCGATCTCTAGGTATGGTGAAGGGTATGTGATGATGTAAATTTATTTATTTACAATACATTATTTACTCACAAAGACAATTGGTGTCCTTAAAGGTTGGATTTTTCCTATTTTTTTAATTAAGGCATTAAGATCAATTTCCAAAAGAGGATTTTTTTTCCCCCGTCTTTTTAGTCAACTTTAGCATGGGTATGTACACTTATAAGCATACAGTTGTGCTGCACAACTGTATATAAAAGTCAATTTAAATTTTATCCAAGACTAATTCTATGTTATTAGCAGTTTTGAGTTCCTTGTAAGACTTACAAGTGAGAGGGTCATTGCTTGTCCATCCTGGAAGAAATAGAACAAACTGATTTAAATAACTCGGTTCATAAAGTTGCCTGACCACTGTGCAGGTAAGATTCTTAAATATTTATATATAATATAATCTGACCTTAATATTTAGGTTCTCTCCACCTCCAAGAAGACTGTGGGCCTTCTGTATTTCAGCCTGAAGAGAGCAGTATCAATAGTTAAACATCATTTACTTTCTACTCATCTCCCCCTCACAGAATAAGATCAACGTAGGGACTGGTTCTTACGTCAGAGGAGAGCAGGTGAGTTGGATCTAGAAGATTAACCCAGATCTGTAGTCGACTGAACAGAGACTGAAACAGAGGAAAGGAACAGGTCGACATCATAGACCGTTAATATTATACAGTCTATGGTCGACACGTATCAAGAAGCTCAGAGGAACCAAGATGCAAACACGATTTCATTGTGACTGAATGAATGAATCACAGACGATGCTCTGCACGTTGTCACCTGTCCCTGGCTTTTCCAATACAGCAGATTAGGATCCATTAGAGCAACGAGTACATTTACTTCTCATCCAATGAATAACTTACAACAACATCACTACAGTACAAAATTCCCCAGCAGCAGCTATTTGGTGCTTTTGAGGTCATGCTCTATTTAGGAATTACTTCCTCCTTCAACCACGTGTTCAGCTGTGGGCGGGTTGGTGCTGCATTCAGGTACATCGAAGATATTGGAGGTTCTACCTCTGTCGTGTCCAAGTTGAGTCTAGTTAGTCTTCACAGGCCGTGTTCACGCTAACAAATAACGCAGTTTCCCAATAACGGTTTGCTAGCTTAAAAACAAAACAAACCACTAACTAGAAATCTAAAAATGACTTTAAAATGCAATTTTGAGTTACATTTTATGTGTAGGCTATATTATTTGTCCATTGCTTAGCAAAATATTATTGTTTTATGCTATTTCCTAGGTCGTGTTTAATGAAGTTCACGAGCACATGACGGCATATGTTAGCGTATTTATTTATTTATTTTTAGGGCATCATGTGTACCAGCCAAACACTGTTTTTGGTGCAGTATATCATACAAATAATTTTATATTTCATACAGTTGGCGTTACTGGGAGCACGTGCGTAAATGACGCAATAACCTGGTCAAACCCCTAACCGCCCTCTACTGTCATAATCCAAAATGGCAGCCACCATCGGGAGACTACTCAGGACCTCTGTAAGTGCAACTTCGTGCAACATATCATCACATTTGATATCGACACTTTTTCTCCTTACTTCGGTATGAATGAATCAGTAATATACTACTGTCGGTAGCAGGTAATGATGAGTAATCTACACCTGCACTGAGGCGGTGTTATAGCATGTGTGTCGCACATTTAAACCACCAGTCCGGTGACAAACCTCTGGTCCGCGGCCGCTGTTTTACACCAATACGGTCCATAAGAAATATTCACTTCATTAAAAGCTGTTCGCAGAGTAAGTAAGGGTTTCATTCTGAACTGCTAACACAATAACAAAAAGTAGCTTTGCTTGGTAGGTTACTATGTTATATTGACCATTTGATACATTGCCGTACTGTAAAAGCGTCTAATGTTGCCATGTTTCTGCTGTGTGACCCTCTTTCAAACCGCGCACGTGCAATGTCAAAGCGGGAAAGCACCGGTGTAATTGATGACATTAGTAATGGTGTCTCTGTTATTTAAAGGTTGCAGTAAGACAGTTAGCAAGGAACACGTCTTGTTTTTCTCTTGATGCTTTTATGTTTTCTTTGTCAGTTTTTACAGAGTAACCGTTGAATCTTTCAACTTGAACACTATCCTGAAACTAACACACCTAAATGGAACGCAGCCATCATTATTATCAGCTATAACTGTGCCTTTCTTTGCTTTAACGTGTCAAAATGTGTACTGTGGAAAAAAGTATTTATGGTATGTGTGCAACGTCCTTGAGCAGACATATCTTGTTGTCAAAAGGGACACTACAGGTGTTTATGTGGAAGTTAACACAATACCAATATAAAAGTATAACATGTAAGATTTCATATATAAAAAATGCCTGCTGTGAAAAATTCAAAATTAGCTAAATGATCAAGGAAGTTAGCACACTAGTAACTAACCTGTCAACACTCAACAGTAATGTGTCTTTTTTTTGTGTAGCCTACACAACTACTGTGTATACAATTTTTTTTATTATTATTCCAGAACAAAATCCACATCAGACCTTTTTTAGAGGTATTTTTAGTGTGGCTGTCTTCACTCCTGTTAGTAACAGCGGGGAACTGTGTTGTCACAGCAGGTATTCTGCTCTTAGCAGCTGATGGAAAACCCCCTGCTGTGATATCACTGTTTGGGGTGAGGTCACAAGGGCTGACCTTTTAAACCGAAGAGTCACACCAAGCAGACGGCAAAGAACTAGCGGTGATGAGGCCTCCCGTTGCCTGTGTCTAGAGCACCATGTTGCACTTGAACACATCGCAAAGACAACAGTCGATGGCCAACTAGCAAAACAAATAGAAGGACGCATTTTCCCTTTTTATGAAGGACAAATTCAACAGTTTCACTACTTTACTAGATTTTAGACCTATTTTAGACCTCATGTTGAGGACACACAACATGGCTGGTTTAACCTTTAAAAATAAGTGTTGTCAATTTACAAACCAAAATAGCGTAAGATTGTTTTCCAGTGTATTTGAAGATTATTCATGTTGAATTCCTGTCTTTTTTTTTTTTTAAGGCGAGGGTTGCAGCAGGAGGGTTGGAAGTGAGAGCAGCCTGTCAACATGGATCATCTGGGGCTGCAAGGATCCTCACGGCTCCTCTACTACAGAGAGCCTGCTTCTCTACCAGTATGTAGTCAGAGAAAATACAGTCAAATTATGATAAGATGGGTAGAGCAAAAACGAATAATTGGTTGACAAAAAGATTCTGCGAAAATTTAAATGGCCAAGCATTTTCATTAGTTAATTGAGAAAAACTGGCTGGTTTTCTATGAACATTTTTTCTATGTATTTTGTCTGTTTTATCAGCAGAATATGTGTTGTTTGGTGGTGGGGTTGTTAAAGCTCAATATCACAATACTATATATTTTTTATTGAAATATATTACGATAAGGTAACTACATGCATCCTAAAATATCCAAGTTGTAAAACTATTTTCACATTGGTTGCATATCCCGGCTTCTACAGTATCAAATTAAATAGCTTGCATGTTTCATCAATGTTATCTTCACTTTAGATGTAAAGGGAGATTGTTTAGAGATGATTCCTGTGTGATGTCTATCTACCTTAGTCTGGAAGTTACCTTGGTTTCACTGAGCAAAGAGTATGACTGAATAAACTGTTTGGCTTTTCTACATCAGGCACCTCCAGATGGAGCCCTGCCGTCACTCAGCCCGCTCCCGCTTTTAAGGGCACAGCTGTCCACAATGGGGAATTCAAGGAGATGAGCCTCGCTGATTTCAAAGGCAAATACCTGGTCCTCTTCTTCTACCCACTGGATTTGTGAGTATTTGTGACCCGCACACAGAGAAAGACATGATGGTGTTCTCGACCTTTTGATAAAAAATGCACATTGAGGAATGTAAGATGTTTAAGTACCTCTACTGATAACAGGTCACACAGGCCACGATAGATAGATAGATAGATAGATAGTAAAGATTTTACTCACCAAGCCTTTTATTTCTCTCTGTGCTTGTCATATCGTAGCACGTTTGTGTGTCCAACAGAGATCATCTCATTCAGCGACAAGGCCAGTGAGTTCCATGACATAAACTGTGAGGTGGTGGGTGTGTCTGTGGATTCTCACTTCACCCACCTGGCATGGATCAACACGCCCCGCAAGGTACTCCTCCCCCCCCCCTCCCTAACTACTTAGTAACTAGTGCAAAGCTCAACGGTGACTCTTTTATTTTTTTATTTCCTCATTTGATGTGTGCCATAGAAGAGCTTTTAGTGAATGGAATGACTGACCTGTGTCTGGAAGACAGGATTGTTAACAGCATAAGCAGCAGTAATCGTGTCAGTGTCAGTCTAACAGCTATTGTTTCGTGGTGTTTTGTCAGACTGGAGGCTTGGGCAACATCCACATCCCCCTGCTGTCTGACCTCAACAAGCAGATCTCTAGAGACTATGGCGTGCTGCTGGAGGGTCCCGGCATTGCTCTGAGGTAGGCTCATCCTGCGCTCTCTGAACTATTCACAGCTGGCAATACAGGACATGCAAATGTCACTGTTTTTTTTATATTCAAATTTTATTTCCAACAGCATTTACAGGGATATCATTGTCTTGACTAGCGTTCTTCAAAAATGTGGTGAAGAAACACAAAATAGACAAACCAGTAGAGATGTAATGTGGGCAGGTGTGATAAGAATACTGAAGTCTCCTAGTGTTGTTGTTACATCCACCATTACTGATGCTATTATTGGTCACATGGCTAACATCACTGTCAATTGTAATTATATACTTGTATTAGACCTTTTTAGATATTCTTGGTATTTATTTATAATATGGTATGTTGTTGCCAAACATTTTTTTTTTTTTACAATATCAATGCAGAGTGTAACAATCATACTTACACCCACATTGGCAATACTGAAGTTTGTTTTGCACTGCCTCATATGTATTTGTTGTTGAGTTTGATGTATTATAAAGTGGCGATACATAACTTTCTGTTGGTGTTGATTCTAGAGGCCTCTTTGGACCAAAGCGCTAGTGTTTTTACCACACATGCTGTCGTAAAGCTATTTTCTTTACGCTATATATATTTATACTGTGGAATACTGAGTTAGTGTTGCCAAGAGTTAGTGATGGTGACTATTTTGTTCAGACATAAAATCATTCACAATAAGAGAATATGTTACAGGTGCATCGTTGCATTTCAAGTGTCTCGTGAGCTAAACACATCACTGTCACGAGCCAAAGCTTAAAGAGATTGTTGTTGTAATAACTTATTTAGTGGATTTTATGAAACCCACGGGCGCTTTACACAACTCCAGGGGGACAAGGGAAAAGAAAATAGTCGGCCAGCACAAAGACGGACTAAAAGAAATAAAACATCCACGCTTGTACTGGCGTACCACTTGCGCATTGTAAAGTTATTTTCTGAATGAAATCGACAAATTACATACCTGACGGCCAATTCTGGGACCTTTTTGAATCATTTACAATCCCGCAATTCATTCTCTGCATTTAACCCCTCCCTCAAGGGAGCAGCAGGCAGCCAATCACAGCGCCCGGGGACCTGCTATTTTTGTATCCATTGTATTTGCGCATTACTACTGTTGTAACTACAGTACTAATTGTTTCTTTAAAAGTGTTAACGATATTAAGATATTGTTTGTTAATGTGTTTCAGAGGCTTGTTTGTCATTGATCCCAACGGTGTGGTGAGACACATGAGTGTCAACGACCTTCCAGTGGGCCGTAGTGTTGAAGAGACACTTCGCTTGGTGAAGGCCTTCCAGTTTGTGGAGACTCATGGTGAGGTGTGTCCGGCCAGCTGGACACCCGAGTCCCCAACGGTGAGTTCTTTCAACCTCAAACACCATCTGTAATGGCTCCCTAAATAGAGTTTCTCAAACACAATGCATTTCAGCCCAGTCAGTACTGATCTGAACTCTTCTCTATTTCTGTTGCCAACTGTCTCTTCTTAGTTAATCATGGTTTTACTAGTAGTGTGTTCAGGGGCTGTCATTTAAAGAAGCTGCTGGGCTTTAAAATGGATATTCTGTACGTCATTGCTCTGCGAGGCAGCCGCAGTGGAAACTAGTTTGTAAAGTTGATTCTGTGGAACTGTTTACTTTTCAGATCAAACCAACACCAGAAGGATCCAAGGAGTACTTTGAAAAAGTCAACTGAAGAAGGCAAAGTTCATAAGTCATACACTTAGTTTACAGTTAAGTTGTATTTACGCACAGCTAAATACACTAATAAATATTCTTTATAAATGGCAGCTTTGTTTTGATTAATGTGCAGATTGTGGTGTAGTCGTTTTCATTTTAAGGATAACTGAATTTAATTCACCTCCCCCTCAACACTACAGAAAACGTACTACTGTTAAGGTCAATGTGACCAATACAGTAAGTTATGAAATTCATTACAAAAGTAATTACCCTCAAAGTCAAAACCACGCTTAATAACCCCTGTACATAAACATGTTTATTTTCTCTTTTTACAGCAAGTTAATATGCAGGTTCAAAATGTCTATTCAGACATTGGTACACAACAGGAGGTGCCAAAATCAACTTTAGTGGAGAACTGGAAATTAGAAAAAAAAAGGCATTGCCACTTCTCATACAAGTAGGGTACATACTGTATTTACACAAAACGGGGAAAAGCCTTGGAAACGCTCCGCGTGTGTGGTTATGAAAACATCTAGTCTTAAGTGTACATAAATCTCACTTTATACAGTGTGTGGGGAAACAAAGCAATCGCCTCATTCCTTCTGACATTCACAAATGATGTTTCAGGTTAGGCAACAGAACAAGAGGGAAATGGCTTACCAGAAGATGTAGACCGCTTGAAGCTTCAAATAATATGAAATCAAAATAAGTGTCCGTAAGCAGACCTGTCACCAAAATGCAGTTTACATTTTGAGATTGAGAAAATGATCATAAGGAAGGGAGGAAAAAACGACAGTGCTGACTGAAGAGAAATTTGATGAGCAGATTGTTTGGTGAAAATTTCATGCAATTTCAGGCAAGATGTAACAGCCCCATCCCAAGCACCAAAGAAAAGAACTTGTTTTTAACTGATTTAAAAAAAAAAAAAAAAACACCCTGTAGTAAATCTGTACAACGAAAATACATTTGGGATCTACATCTAAAGGTACATTAAGGTTATATACATTCCCACCCATATCCATATATTATCTTTACAAGTAGACTTCATTCAAACCCAAACATTAAGAAAACCCCGGCTAAACGGGGAAATGGGATCACATCAAACATCCATTTAAAAATCTGTTCTTACTGTACCTCAACCATTGATCAGTCCCTCTGTTCTCGTCTGTACAGTAAACTACAGCAGGACTAAAATCTCCCTCAACTGGATGGATTGCTACTGTAACGGAATTAAGAATCATCAAAACGGGAAAAGGATTCTTGAGTGACGACAGCTTCTTATGTCATCTTTTTGCAGTGGAAGTAAATCGGAAGCAAACAACTTTTATGTATTAACGATATTTTGAGTGACTTCAAGAATACAAAATAAAAATCCAGTCAGAACACGGGCATGAACCCAACTCTCCAATATTCTGACCCACTAGAACAAAAGGCTTTCAATACACTTCGGCCTCTTCACTGAAGAGAGCATTCCATCAATAAACATGTATGTTCTCTGGTCTCAGGTGGGACTAGGGTGGAAAAGAGAAGCCATGTCAGCCATATTTGCCCCACCGTTTGTTTGAAAGCAACTGATAAAAACAGAACCTTTGATATCTCTTCCGCAGATTTGCACTTGTTCCGAGTTGCGGCGTTGAAATTCATTCAGAAAATGGAAGAAAAAAAAAACTACATTGTACAAAGCGAGATTCTCACAAATCTCTTTGCAAGAAAGAAAAGTAATAAAGAATGACTTGTGCCCGCCGCTTTTCAGAATACACATAGGAAAATCCATTTAATATCCCTGTGTTGCTGCTTCGCTTCTTAGTCAATTTTCACATTTGTGTAGATCTTCCTCACGAAGGCACTTGTTCCCACGTATCCAACGGCACCTGGAAAACAAAAGAGTTCAGGAAGTTTCTTTTTAGGTGACCGGGCAAGTCTTTACTCTACTCTCACTTTGCAGATAAATCCATCACAAGATAAACTGGTCACTGGTAAAGGTATCCAACAAGGTACATCTTACGTCTACAAAATGAGCAGTCAGACATCCAACAAACCCAGACAGCACCCTGTAGACGTGAGCGCAGATAGAGAACGCTCCACAAAAGGTGCTTTAAGGTAGCCTGGAAATCCAGACCCAAATCCTAAAGGATTAAGGGTTTGGCATTGAATAATGAAAGTCGCCCATCTCGAGGGGCGGCACCAAGCGTGCATTTGAAATCTCACTGCACGCAATTGGATAACACTACGACCAATCACAACAACACACTGGGTGGCGTATCCAGAGCCCCATGCGCGTAGCTATCAGCAGAGATAACTGGTAGATCAAACTGTCATCCGTTTAGCTCGCCTCTGGCCCGCCTATATCAGATAGACCATTGTGATTGGTGCAGCCCGCCTATATCAGATAGACCATTGTGATTGGTGCAGCTCGCCTCTGGCCCGCCTATATCAGATAGACCATTGTGATTGGTGCAGCTTGCCTCTGGCCCGCCTATATCAGATAGACCATTGTGATTGGTGCAGCTCGCCTCTGGCCCGCCTATTTCAGATAGACCATTGTGATTGGTGCAGCCCGCCTATATCAGATAGACCATTGTGATTGGTGCAGCTCGCCTCTGGCCCGCCTATATCAGATAGACCATTGTGATTGGTGCAGCTTGCCTCTGGCCCGCCTATTTCAGATAGACCATTGTGATTGGTGCAGCCCGCCTATATCAGATAGACCATTGTGATTGGTGCAGCTCGCCTCTGGCCCGCCTATATCAGATAGACCATTGTGATTGGTGCAGCTCGCCTCTGGCCCGCCTATATCAGATTGGTGCAGCTCACCTCTGGCCCGCCTATTTCAGATAGACCATTGTGATTGGTGCAGCCCAGCTACAAGGGAATAGTTAACGAGCGAGGATTTAAGGTCATTTAAGGTGCATGGAGCCCTCCTTGGCTGATTTAGAATTTTGCCTCCCTCCACAGGGTGAGAAACACTTGTTTGATTTAAAAATGAAAAACAACTTAATCTGAATGGATTTCTGTGAGTTGTAATTAGCTAAAAAGGACTTTTCGGTTGTCCATGTTTTCATCCAAACCAGTACACAGCTGCTATGGATACAAGTCGTTGTCCCGGGAAACGTCCTGCGCTGCACCCGACAGTGTAACACCACCTGCTGTGTGATATTTTCACATCCCTCTCCATGACTGTCCCTTTGACCACCTCCCATCTAAATCATGGGCTGCTTTGGTTTGGCAAGATGTTTTTTAGCACCCAACTTGAGGTCAACCCCTCTCTCTTAATCTCTGTCACAGTATGATGCTGCTCTAATAACATGCCATAGTTTGGTCTCCCCTCTGACTTCTAACACTGCCACGTTTTTAATTAAACTTGTGCAGGAACTGCGTTAAACAGGTTTTTATACTGTAGGTTTTTGGGAGATCGTTATGCTAATGATGAAATCTCACGAACGTGCTCCTCATGAATAGGCGGCAAGTTAAAACAGACCAGTTACTAGATGTTTGTGCAGTCTGACCTGAACACTTAAAGAATCAACCCACGCAGAAAAAAAGTAAGATTTAAAAGGGACAGTTGACCATAAAATCTAAAATACATGAGTCCATGGTTGGCGGATGTAGTTCGGTACAAAGAAAACAGTTCCTACATGAAACTGCTCACAGCTAGGACTGGATTGTCTTCAGTAACCAAGTCCTGCTTTCTGGAAAAAGACATTGTTGACTGTTTCAAATGTATTTTATTTAAGTGCCATCTAGTTTTATTTTATCGGAGAGAAGGCAGACATCTCTACGGCCGACAGTTCCAACACTGGGCAACAAAACAATCTAGATTGAAAAACAGCACTACGGGTAAGAGAAATAAGATGTATATCTGATTTTAGGATGAACTGGCCTTTTAAGAGGACCTGCAACAGACTTTGCAATTACACATTTCTGACTTAATCAGGAGTTCATAAAAGCTGATTTCTTTGAATATTATCTGTCAAAGAGTCATGCGTTTCTTTAGATCAGGACAGTCCTGAAGTATTTAAACAACTCACCACACATGATTCCCAGGGCGGTGCTGAACACAGCCATGTAGCCAAAGTAGAAGGATGTCTGAAACAGCCCGTACATCCTGAAATACCAGGATACAGCATGTAAGCAATGCAGTTGATGATTTAAGTTGTTTTTTGTTCTATGACTTTTTAAAATGTTTTTTTTGCCAACAGTACGACTTGTGGGTATGTGGTTAATATACTAAAACTTACTTAGTTTTGAAGAAGTAGTAGTAAAAGGAGTACATGTAGACATAAACAGCAGTGGATGCAGCCGAGAGGAAGCTTGTCCATTGCCTAGAACAAAAGACCAAAGTGAGTAAACAGCCACTAAACAGTAGCATAGGTCACCTTTTGAATCAATAATTCACTCAGCTCTGGGACTGAGGCAGGTGAACATGAGGTAATATTATTTTCCACCAATAAGTATGAATGTTTGGAAAAATATTCCAGTGTCAAAAAATGACCACACTCACCATCTGTAGTCCTCAGCGTTGAGCAGGAAGTACGTACACACGATGGTGACGCACACAGTCACGATGCACAGGATGACCAGGACCAGCATCATGAAGCCGTACACATAGTAGATTTTGTAGGCCCAAAAGGACGTGAAGATAAAGTACCTGAAGAACGAGGACAGAAAAAAACGTCACTGGCTGTAAGGTTATCTCCCAACACACACTGTAAGCTCTCTCATTATCACAGCACAAACTTACATTTCAATGAAAATCGATCCGAACGGAAGGATTCCTCCGAGGCAGACGATGACGGCCGGCTCCATGAACCTGACGCACAACAATGAATGTATGAATATGACTGTACATACATTGAACACTATACAAGTGGGCACATCAGATACACCCCCCCCCCCCCACTTCAGGGCAAAGGTACATGACTATGGGAAGAAAGAAGGAAACCGGAGACACAAAATTGGAAATCCAAGCAAAGTCTGACAGCGGCCTAGAGTCACATGGATCATTTCCTGTTGGCAGCTGGCAACAGTGCTTGGCAGAAGGTCGTAAATGTTAATACACTCAGTTTATTGCTTTGCTATTATCATTACCATAACAGTTTGTATAGACAACAAAGCCCTTTTCTAAACTGATGTCTAACACTCAGTATTAATGTCATGCTTTAAGCACAACTTCCTCACTGCTGTGTGAGTCATTACACTTCCCATTACACACCTCATGCCATTTGAATGCATGGTCCACAGTAGTGCTCAGGTAATTACTTCATCAATACACACATTCAAGTTTTTCTTTTTTCCTTCATTAATGGCTGTTTAAACAGATATGAAACAGTATAATTCCAACACCAAATGTGTATTATCAAGTATATGTATTAATTTTAATCTGTTTATTGATCCCAATGGGGAAATTACAATTTACACTCTGTGTAAACACTTCTCTCCAGCCACCAACCCACACTCCCTTCTTTTTGGTCCACACGGGGACTTGAACAGTGACCCTCCGGTTCCCAACCCAACTTCCTATGGACTGAGCTACTGCCCCCCCAATTATCCACATTTGAAATAGTTTTGAACCCAAAAGAAGAATTTAATGATGAAAACCTCCACCCATCCATCTAGAAATTGCAGGTCTGCTTATGTTTTATGTGCGTATCTCTCAAACCATTAGTCTGATTGACTTCAAGTGCAGTGCCAAGTTTGAAGAAGAAAAAGAAAAAGAAGCAGACATTGGCTTTTTCCGCTCTAGCCGCTGAGTGTGGTGGAGCTGCTGTGCTTCGGTGCGTTCTCCATGTACAATACATCTCTTTTCTTGCAAACCCTTCGTACAAAAACATATCTGTAAAGAGGACGTTCTACAACCTAAAAGCATGAAAGACCATTCAAAAAATATAGAGTACTCCTCTCAGCCATCTGACTGCCTTGTGGCAGGATTTTCCAAACTTTTTAAACATGTATCTAATTCATCCCACAGAAACCCAAATTTGCAGGTTATTTGCCGTTTTTCATATCAGCTCTGTTTCATATCGTAAATTTTAAATATTTGGGTTACTTGTAAAAAGGTATGTCATTTTCATAAACTAAATAATGAACACCGTCAACTATTAGCATAGTAAATATTCCTTGAACAATAATTGGTTGTCCCAGTACTACTATGGTATGTGCAGATTATGTGTCATCTTTGATCAATGGTAAGTTTGAATGTACATTTTTGGACTGTGTGCACGTACCACAAAACATTTACCTTACTCGGACACTAAACGGACCTTGCCTGTGTTGGGTCACACCTACCATTTCTTCTCAGGGATGGGGCGCGGCACGGCGTTCACTCGGCAGGGGAAATTTGGCTGGCCGGACAGATTCCTCCCCAGAATTGTTCCCACGAGGTTAAGCGGCAGAATGACAAAGAAGCAGATACAGCAGACAGCGACCTGCAGGAAACATACAATATTCCGTGTTGTGGTGTTTTCAGATCAACCCCCCTTCTTCATTCCGCTCATTTAATAAAATTAATGATTAACTGGTTTCCCAAAGTCCTTGTAGCAAAAAACACTAGTGCTCATTAAATTAGACTGAAATCAAATGTATCCAGGCTTGTTGTTATTATCAGATCTAAAAACTGACCCAGATTTCTCTTTTACGTCTGTTGAAATATGTTTGGCAAATGCAGTTGGTACATGGCTTTTTCATGGTTTGATTTCAAGAGCTTTACGTGACACTTCCATTGTTATGCTGATAAGACAAAAAACTCTTGAGTGTTGTGTCACGCCAACAAACAGCTGCTTGCAGTTTAGTAACCTAAGAGACTGCACTGAGTTAAGGGAAACAGTGTCATGTGGAAAGTGTTTTATAGGATGTGATCTGTTTTTAATGATCTTCAGATGAGGACAATTTCCCAGCCTGTACCATAGAAACGTATTTTCAACAACGAGATGCAGTTTAATCACTTGGGCCTGAATCCTTGCTACACTATGGTCATTACTTCATTCGTCTATCAGCCTCATGACTGATGAACTCTACGTCATATCACTTCCCCCCCCCACAGTGCAGCAGCACAGCCCCACTGATTAACTGGAGCCGTTGACTCAGAGGAACTCTGTGGTTTTTAGGGTGGTGTTGCTGTGTCACACCCACCATGGTGCCAAATGGGATGGCTCTGGAGGCGTGGTAGTACATAGCGATGAAGTTGATGAAGAAGGCAGTCCCGCACACCATGGCTGGGATCAGGAAGGCCCCAATGAACATTTGCTTAATCCATCTTCTGCCTGTGTTATTCAGACAAATAAACAGCATAATGTGAGAAATGTATGATAACTTTGAAAAAGGAAATAAAGCTCTTAGTCAGTATACAGAAAAGAGAGAATGTGATGCAAGGCCTATTTTATTTTTTATTTATTTTTAAATTACCTCCTTGTTTTGCATACAAGCTTCCCCCAAAGTAGCCATTGACAGGGGAGGTGGCAGCATACACGAAAATGGCTGTGCTCAGCATGGATCCTCTCCTGCAGAGAAAAAAGATGTGAGTGTGCAGTCCTGAAAAAAATCCGGAGCTAAAGAAATGACGTTTTTCCTGATGGATTACGTATTTGTTTTTGGCAAAATGATTTGAAAAGTAGTCTTAGGCAATAGGGGTGGGAATCACCAGAGGCCTCACGATACAATATCACCCCCCCCCCCCCCTCCCCCAACAGATCTACCTTTTTTATGGAACTGGATCCAAAATGGAACCTGCTATCTGAGCCTAACCCCATAATTACAACAAAAAGTTACAACCAGGCAGTTAGCTGCCACCGACTCACTCTGTGTACAGATCCTCGACCATGGCGACGATGATGACGATGAAGGAGACGGAGAAGATCTGGCAGCCGGAGCCGATGAGTGAAGAGAAGATCAGTGGGTGGCTTGACGGCCGAAACACGTCGCCATGTACCTGCTTCCACCCGTATTCATCTCCCAGGTCTCTGTCCTGATGGTGCACGGTGACAACATGAGAAAACTGGGAAGGCATTTTAAAAATGTTCTTGCACACCATAAAGCCACCCCGTACAATACTTGTATTGCAGAAAGAAAATAACTAAAAGAATTCAAAAACAAACTGTCCAATCACTAAAACCCCAAAAACTAACAAGGATGACCAAACCTTACATTTGAAAACTCACAATTTTACATTCAGCAAATAGCAATTTGTTCAGAGCAAACTGCAAAGTCAATAAAAAGCATACCATGTCATCCATTTCCTCCTCTTTGCTATATCTGGCGTAATCCTTTCTTAGTGTTCTCATCAGGATCATGGACACCAGACCCACCAAGAAAATGACCATCATGAAGGAGTTGAAGATGGAGAACCAGTGAATCTAAACAAAAGAATGAATACAAAAACAATTAAGTAACTATGGTACAAAGCTTATTAAATCAAAGCCAAATACATCAAATATTTAAAGCTCCAATTAAGGAATAGAAACCATTTAGTGGAGTGAAAACATTTTCAGTAAAAATTTGCTGAATGCATTACTCGGGATATTTAAGGTATTTAAAAATCACACAAATACAAGTTTAGAAAATCCCCGCTCTCAGCTGGCTCTGGTTCTGGGTACAAGCCAGGGCAGGGAACACATTTGTTCATCCACCGGCTGTAGTAGCTAGTGGATTACTTAATTCAGCTAAACTTCCTACTATAGAGAGCCCTGGAGGAGGAGGGAGTCAAGGAGTCAGCCAAAAGTTACCAGACTGGTCAATTACACCATACTTAACTCATACCTTCTGAAAGCTCATATGCAAGGGTGCTGTCACAACAAGCCCCTGGCGTTCTTGGCTTGCATGATGAAGCACCAATCTGACACCAAACCTAACATTCAACTCACCCTGTGCTGGAAGAAGGACGGATCAAGGTACTTGTCGAATCGGTCTTCAAACTTCACATCTGACTTCTTCCACTTCACCTGTGATAGGAAAGGTTCACATTCATATATTGCCTGTATCCTAACACGTTTACATGACGGAGGGGACTGGTGTCGCAAATTAGCTTTAGCTGTACAACATGCACGTGTCCAGTACATTGGACACTGCCTCTGCAACTGTCAATGTTTCTCTGTACTTGTCCCATACATATAAACGGATAAAAAATGTTATAGAAGAAAAAAACAGAGCCCCGTGAGATTACAAGATACATGCGACAGACATAAAAAGGAGTGTTTGCATAAAGAAAGGACCAGTGGATCATTTAGTACTCACAGAGTAAGACATCGCAATTCTGGTGTTTGGCACGAGTCTGACTTTGCCTTCACTGGTCAGATTTACATCAACAATTCTGTTGCCATTGAAGCCAATCTCCAGTTTCTTGTACGTCCACAGATAATGATCTTCCCCGTTTTCATCCGCCTCACCCACAATACCTTCAAAGAAATTGAGGTTGACTTAGACATTGGGTGTTTACAGTAATGGTCAAATGTAAAAGGTGTAAACGCTGGGCCTTCAGTTATGTAAAATTAATAAATCAGGGTGTGCAAATAAATGCCAAATACAGGCCACTTGCTACACTGCTGCTCATTAACTTTGTAACATCACTCGTCTGTATTAATCTGTTAAATACCGTCTGTAAACAATCTCTGACTCAAAGCAAATCAGTTGGATGCAAAACAATCCCGCTGAATCCACTCCCAACTGGCTGCCCGTTATTCTAGGTCTTAAAACGCACTGCACACGTATCCTTCTGTTTTTCCACTGCATCGGCACATGACTAATCGTTAACATAGAAATTCAATGCTATTGCATTGTGGCAACACGTACCGTAGCAGATTTGAGGCCACTACAAAAAATAAATATATAAAAAGGCTCACTAATGAGAAAGTTTTTCATGAATCTCTCAATATAAGTGTGCCTCTTCAGGGAGTATTACACCTCTTCTGATTTTAGTATGATATCTGGTATGGTTATATAAGTCTATAAAAAAAAATAAAAAAGCACATTATTTTGGATAAGATGAATAGCCCAGCAACTATTACTAGTGGTGAAAAAAAAAAAAAAAAAAAAAAAAATAGATACAGCATAGCATTGCGATATTTTCAGTGGCAATACTGTTTCGATACACAGGCGCCAAGTATGGATCTTTTATTATATACGTGTTGGTCAGTTTGTCTGCTTGACAATCCCATTTTGCAGCAATAAAATTGAAGTGATATTAACAAGGAGAAATGTATCACTCTAGATAAAACAGATGTTGACAAAGTTTCCTTTTGGGGAGATCATTTGAAATTGGGAAAAATCTGAAGTTGGGGGGAAAATTGCAATATATCGCAGAATATTGCAATATGTTTAAAAATCGCAATAATATTGTATTGTGGCATAAGTATCGTGATGATATTGTATCGAGAGGCGTCAGGTGATTCCCACCCCTAACTATTACGTGTCTTGAGAAAAATCCCTGGGACCAAAATGTCGACCAATAAATCAAATGCAGAAGGAAGACTTGAGTGTGAGAATTCTATTTTCATTATTCTGGATCACAAATTAATGATGGCAGGCGATGTTTTTAAGTCCATTTTACCAACATTGGGCAGGTGAGCTGACTCCAAGTTAAGACATTGTAGTTAGTGGGGATTCTTGTCTTAGGTTTAAAATCTGCTGCTCCGGGCTTTTTATGAATAACCCAAACCAAACACGTCTCAGACTAGATACGTGCACGGGTTCAGTTAACACGCTGGCAAACCGGACATGAGGTTAAAGTCTATATTTAGTTATTGTGATTAGGGCAGGAGTATGTAACATACAACGTAGAGAATTGTCTAAGTAAATGCCAGTGCCCCACCCACTACCAACATCAGCTAACACAGTTATGTTTGATCACCTGTAGGAGTGGCACCACTGTACAAACTACTACCACGTATGTAAGCGTTCCCAATGATAGCGTGTAAGAATCGCAGCATAAACAAGTGTCTGAAATTAAAGTGGGTCATGAAAAGGCTTCTTAGCACAGAACAATGAACACTTCCCAATAGGGCTGGGCTATATATCGATATATGACACTAGATAACGTCTTAGATTTTGAATATCGTAGTATGGCAATATTACATCAGTGTTGTGTTTTCCTAGTTTTAAAGGCTGAATTACAGTAAAGTGATGTCATTTTCTGAACGTACCAGACTGTTCTAATATTTGCCTTTACCCATTAGTCATTATACCCACGGTATTGGTGATTGTCATTGTGTTAATATATTGTGAAAGCACAAATTGTCAACCCTACAATATCATCACAATATCGACATTGATGTATTTGGTGAAAAATATTGGGATATTTGATTTTCTCCATATCGCCCAGCTCTACTTCCCAGTCAAGGTTAGTGTCAAAAGTTTTTTTTTTTAATACAGTGCACAAATACTACAAATAGTAAGCTGTAAGGGTGTAATTAGTCGCAAAATTCAAGGTTTGATTTGGTACATGATAATTATGATTTCATAAGTAAACAGGTTTTATCTGATCTGTTTAGAGGGGTTCCTCTATCACAATATATACAACTAGCTACAATATAACAGCCAGACAAGATGACAGTAACTAAAGACAGCAGCTAATCAAGCAGAGCACTGCATTGTCCAAAACATGCTGAACTGTACCACACACACAGAGTCGAGTGCCTTTCAGTAAGCCATTTCATACATGATATAAAAGGGTACCATCACACCCCTAGTAGAATGGCCGAGGACGAATGGACAGTCCGGCCCATGAATAAGAACTGGCTTAACTTCTCCAAAACGAATCTGAACACACTGATACACAAGACGCCAGTGTCGTTGCAACCCTTTGTGAGAGGCTAATGAGCTAATAAGTAACGGAGAGAGAATGGAAGACACGGATAGACGAGAGTCAGAAAATACTCCTGTAATACTAATACTACAAATCACAGGACAACTCACAACAAAGACATTTTTCAGTATCTGGCAATATCTCAGGAGGTCTGTCAAACACAAAGGCAGATTGAAAAAAGAAAAGTATCACTTACCCCAGATGGGCAGGTCGTCTATGTACATTTGGTACCAGTAGTGATTCTTTATGGCATAGACAAAGGCATCCCGTTTTGCTTTGTCCAGGTCAATTTCACAGTATGTTGTCTGCAGGACTTCATCTACAAGGGACCATAAATACAACATTATTTTTGGTAGGAAATAAAGTGTGAAAAAATAATAGACCCACAGACGCAGAGACAATTATTTCAATGCCGTCATGGGTTTGTATGTACTCAAGGTGAAAGTCGTAACAGTAGAATAATACCTTTGAACTTGATATCGAGGCCGCTGAATTCAAGCTCCACTCCTTGCAGTGCCTCTCCGAGCGTTTCATGGTAATGACTGATGGTCTTCTTGTTGCCCGCGCAGAAGGGCAAAGAGAAGTACTTGTATGTCTCCTGTCGGTTGTGGTAAGGGCCCACTGTGTTCATCCATAAAACTACCTCTTCTTTATCTGTGTACTACAAAAGGAAAAACAAGGACTCTTTTATTGTTAAGTCCAGTAATGCTTCACCAGTTCTTCTATTCCTACTGGTTTCATGTTCTAGGAGACATTTAAATAAAAAAAAAAAGTGTGTGACACTTAAGTAACTTTCACTACATGTCCACACTGATATTACTAACAAAACAAAGCAGCTAGCTACAGACACATTCCATTTAGACCGGGTTAAAAGAAGATGGCTAGTACACGGTAACGTTATCCCAACATTTGCACTGAAACTAGCGTTATTAGCTACTGCATTCAAATTCATGCAAACAATAAACTGTAACACACTTATCGCTGCATCAGTGTGACACTATAAAGAGTGGTGTAACGTTACGCTAACAATGTTTGCTTACAATAGGTGAAGTTAATTTCAATGTATATCCGTTTCCTGTCGCATTATGTGATAAAGACAATTATGTAATACACACTATGAACTTGTAAATCAGTTGTAATTAGCGCACCTGGGTCTGACTATAGCGAAGAAGATGAAGAAATAGCGAGAGGCCCTGGTGTTTTACTGGTGTTTTAACATAAGGTAACGTTGGCATGGCAAACAGGATATAATTTCTGGAAAATCCTGTTTGTCGGGTCGACCTTGAGGCTAAAGAATTTACGTGTTTATTATGCCAGTTTTGGTTTTGTTTAACAACTAGATAGGCTAGCTAGCTAGCTAGCTAACTAACTAACGCTAGCTAGCCTAACTTGAGCGCAGAAAGCTTGTGAAGACCAGAGTGGAAGACGTGCTAATAAGCTAGCAGGCAAACGCTAGCCATAAGCACTTAGGCCGATAAGTGGTGACAAGTTAGCTAGCTAATGTAATTGAATGCCTATCTGTTTGATAGCTCGTCAAGTAATGGTATTAATACATAACCCAACAGACCAAGCCATGCACTCTGTCGTGTCTGTAATTCTGTTTCCTTGTATGCAGCTAGCTAACGTTACAGTTAGCAGGTTACACAGAGCACAATCGTCCATTATTTTCAAGGCTCCCTCTTCTCAATCGGCCTCTCAAAACGCCGTCTTACCGTGTGGTCATGTTCATCTGCGTGTACAGGTAATAACGAGCCCACTATAGCGAGGAAGGCCGTGGCCGCTGCTACCTTCCACCTGGAAGATCCCATTATTTTCGGAGAAAGTGTGCAGAAAGATTGGGGATGTTAGCTTTGTAGGGCTATCCCACCTTCTTCCTGGTTGTATGACAGAGGCAATTTTAGGGATGCTGTCGTACGCATATAGCGTAAGCGCTTTTCTAACGCACATCGCACGCACATTGGATTGGCTGAGTTGAATCACATGACTCACAGCCTCCAGTCCTGATGGAAAGCGATGGATCAGACGGTGAATAAAGAAACTCTGTCAGCGCACCGCCCGCAACCTTCAGCCACGTCATCCGACTGCCAAAGACTGGAGCTTCACATCACCTTTGACAGGGCTGGTGAATGAAACGCGATCCACGTGCACAATAAACGGGTCTATTCACTAATGGGCCTGAAGTTGTCTGATATCATTGTCTCACTTTTCATGCGTTTGAATGCATTTTAAGGCATTCACAAAACCATTGTTTTGGACGTCCCTCCCCCGAGGATAGTGCGGATAACTTAATACCGCAGGTTAGGACCTTCCAATTCATAGATGGATTATTGAGACCATAATATTTAACCTATGACGGCTTCACGTTCTAACTCATTAATGAAGTTGGTTGTACTTCTCTAATTAGAACTACCACAACCAAACACCATAAAAAGGACTATATTTATAACAATGCTCCATTTACTTTACAGCAGTAGTGAGGTGCTCCAATCGTATTTCTCTTTCAAGATACTGTTCTGTAAATGTGGGACGATGGCATAGGACAACATTAGTCAAACCTTGTCTTCAAAAGGAGACAGATCCCTCTTCCTATGCGTTTGAGCTGTAAAGTGTCATCTAACAACTACAAAACATGTGGTACAATGTATCAAATAAAACAAACTATATTTTACATCAATCTGCAGAACTACAGTATATAAATGTGTATCAGTACAAAATGAAGTTGGAAGGCCTGGTTTAATAAGAAATCTGCTAAAACATTTAGTATGTTCAACAGAGTGTTTCTGACAGAGAGAGAAAGGCCAAATCAGCAGATTTTTTGTTTTAAAAAAGCAGATTTTGGGACATTTTACAAAATTAAGTACATTTTAAACACTTGTTGAAGTACATGAACTCTCCCACAGAGATGTTCCTATATGAGACCAATTTAATGTGTGTTTTCTTGGAACAAAAGTGAAAGGCAGACAGACCAAAGCACTGCTGGTTGACACAGACAGTCATCACATTTATTGTAAGCAAACGGCAATGACATTTAATCTGATATTCTTTATACTACTAATATATCAAATTATATACAATTACTCATCAGAATGCACTATATATTCTGTGGTGAAACTGAAAGAACTTCAGATCTCTAAAACCACAGACGTTTCCCAGCTGCTGTCCTTGTATGAGTCTGAAATGTCGCTGACACCTCAACATCTCAAGCCTTGGATTACCAAACTCATTATCCAGTTTCATAGATGAGCATTATCACCACACAACAATGCCCAGTAGAGGGCACATTAAAATCGCATTTACAATGAAAATGGCTATTTATGGTTCTGAAAATTCAAAAAAAAAAATCACCCACACATAGAGGGGGAATCAGCACTTAACAAGCAAATCTTATCTTACAAATTACAACTGATCTATCATTTTTGCCTGAACAATTTTTGCATTCATTCTTAAATGAATGAATGTTAAACACAAAGAAAATCACATAATTATGCAACATATATGCAGCTGGGAAGACAAAGCAAACAATTGAATGTAGTAAAAACTAAAAACCAGCGCTCTGCGTCCGAAGTCTGGGAAGGGTTTTCTGCTTCCAGCCGTCTTTTCAACATTACAACGACAGCACAAACTTCCTGCAGAGGAGACACAATGATATACTGTACATGCTGTAGGAATAACACAGATACATATTTCCTGAGCCAGAATATAATAATTTCAAGTCATATTAGGAAAACGCTTCTCACTTTATGATGTCTGGCAGCTGGGGATCTCTATATAAGCCGTTGTGCAGATACCCCTGAGAGCCGTCAAATGGCACGAGCTTGACTCGCTCTGCATTCTGGGCACTCACTGCTACCTCATACATCTGGGAGGGAAAAGCAAAAAAAAAATTCAGTCTACCACAAACAAAAAGTTATCCAAAAGTAAACACTTAATCAGCTACATCTCAGTTTCCATTGTATCAGATAGAAAGTAGGCAATAATACCTGCTGAGCAACCTGAAAGGGAACTAAGTGATCGTCCAGTGCATGAAGAAAAAGGATTGGACTTTTCATTTTTTTCAAACTGCAGAAGAACAAAAACACAATGCCAATGCATTTTTAGTGGTAATAAGAATAATAAATAGCTGGTCAATGTTTGATATTATGCATCATTACTTCCGCCAAGGAGGTTATGCTTTCGGTGGGGTTTGTCCATTTGTTTGTTGGTTTGTCTGTCGGCAGGATTACGGAAAAACGACTGGCCAGATTTAATGAAACCTGTTGGAAGGGTGTAGCATGGGCCAGTAAAGAACCCATTACATTTGGGAGCGCATCCAAATCACGGCGAGGAGACACAAATATTTTTCCCTTTTGCTACCGTTGCAAGATAGGGCATTTGTGCTGAATTCAGGTGGTGTTGTTGAATAGTTGGAAAAAAATGAGTTCCCAACTGGGAAAATTCTCCTTGCATTAACATTGTGACATAGAGCATGCCTTGGCGGAGGTCTGTGCTCTCTGAGCGCCCTTCTTACTTAATATTTTAACTGTTGTGTATAGCACGCATGTTAGCATTTCATGAAAGCTTACTTTTCTTCAGTAGGGAAGACAACCTTGTTTTTTGCCCATGGCTCCGGGAAAAAGTAGCCAAAGCCCGGAAACGTCCAGTAGTACTTTAAACAGACAGAAGGGTTATGGGTAATGTAGTAGCAGTGACATGACATGAACAAACCAAATATCGAAAGCAATATGTTAGATGAGTTTACCCAGCTAAATACATGAAATGGTATCTCCTGTCGAGCACTGTTGAACGCACCCTCCAGCATCACACCATCGAAAACCTCACCTGGAAACAGCAGCAAATAACCGTCATGCTCAGATGTTGGGTTATTCTCCTCTATTTGCCAATATTCCCTGGGTGCGAAACCTACCTTTTTCAAGCAGTTTTACTGCAGCGTTAGTGGCCACTCTGCACAGAAGAACAACATCCTCAAGTGTGGGCTAATTTCAATCATTTCTGTCATGAATGTACAATGTCAATTATATCATTTACTATGCAAGCAAAAAACTAAAAGCAGCATCACAACAACTGACATATCTGTACAGTGGGTGATTTATTTATTTATTTAAAATTCCTACCATTTCTCCTACCAGCATGGTCTAAAAACCTACTTGGCTTTGAGTTTAACATGCAGTTTGTATCAAGAGCTGTCTGGATGACACTGTATTTTTGTTTTTCTGAGAATATCTGCTACTGTCATCTTTCCAAATTGGTCGTGACCTGCCTCAGTTAAACACCAAGGGCCCTTCTTTTTAAAGGCCCAATGACATGGTGCTTTTTGGATGTTTTTATATAGACCTTAGTGGTCCCCTAATACTGTATCTGAAGTCTCTTTTATATAGACCTTAGTGGTCCCCTAATACTGTATCTGAAGACTCTTTTATATAGACCTTAGTGGTCCCCTAGTACTGTATCTGAAGACTCTTTTATATAGACCTTAGTGGTCCCCTAATACTGTATCTGAAGACTCTTTTATATAGATCTTAGTGGTCCCCTAATACTGTATCTGAAGTCTCTTTTATATAGACCTTAGTGGTCCCCTAATACTGTATCTGAAGTCTCTTTTATATAGACCTTAGTGGTCCCCTAATACTGTATCTGAAGACTCTTTTATATAGACCTTAGTGGTCCCCTAGTACTGTATCTGAAGACTCTTTTATATAGACCTTAGTGGTCCCCTAATACTGTATCTGAAGACTCTTTTATATAGATCTTAGTGGTCCCCTAATACTGTATCTGAAGTCTCTTTTATATAGACCTTAGTGGTCCCCTAATACTGTATCTGAAGTCTCTTTTATATAGATCTTAGTGGTCCCCTAGTACTGTATCTGAAGTCTCTTTTATATAGATCTTAGTGGTCCCCTAATACTGTATCTGAAGTCTCTTTCTTGAAATTCAGCCTTGGTGCAGAATTCCAGCCAGTAGAGCCAGTCCCACAATGAGCTTTCCTTAGTATGTGCCATTTCTGTGTCTGTAGCTATTGACGAGGGGGGGGGAAGGCAAGGTGGAGACAGGGGGTGTGGCCTTGACCAACTTTGCCACTTTGCTTGTTTGAAAGCAATGATGTCTCTCTTTCTTGGGTGGGACAAATTTTCTGGGCGGGAAAGAAGAGAAAGGGGAGATAATCTTGCTCCTTATGACCTCATAAAGAGCAAGATTCCAAATCAGCCCATCTGAGCTTTCATTTTCTCAAAGGCAGAGCAGGATACCCGGGGCTCGGTTTACACCTATCGCCATTTCTAGCCACTGGGGGACCATGGGCAGGCAGGGGGAACTCATATTCATGTTAAAAAAAACTCAAAGTGACATTTTCATGCCGTGGGACCTTAAACATTGACAGTGATAGTATATAGTAAGTCCATTACCTAACTAATCTCTAACAAACTAATGCTTAGAGTGTTTTTTGTTGTAATTCTGTGCTGAATGCCAAGTGTTTTGCACTGCATTGATTTCCTGTTGAAACATCTGTGTTTCTGTGTGTGAAGCTCTTTTCTTCATCAGCCATTAGGGCACCATGCTAACTGCTATAGGTTGTTGCTGTATCTATCTATAAAATCGAAATATTTCTGTGTGTCCCCACACATGTTCACTAGGCTACAGCATGTATTTTAATTGGTGGTATTTTGTTCTCTGTCAGGTAACTGTATGTTTCCCTCTGGAGTACATGTGCACTGTAAGTCAGTGGTATAGGCCTGCAGTTGCATATTAAGTGCTTTGGGGGCCTTCTGTAAGTTATTTCGGAGAACAATGGTTCTGGAGAAAGCCGCGAGCAGCCATCCAGGAGGTGAAGCAATCGGCCCATTCCAAAAAGGCACGTTTTGAACAGGCACAGAGCTATTTATATATTGATTAGACACAAATAGCAAAAGTGTCATTAAGGTGTACACGTTGCAAGCTTTTTATAAAAAAGGAGAAGCATGCAATGCCCTTCCAAATCAGTTGGTCACAACAGTGACAGTTTTTTTTATTGTTATTATAGTATTTGTGTGTCTACTTAAAGAAAATGCTGTAGATTGTGAGTTTTTCCCCTTACTGACCCAGTGCCAAGAGAGTGTCCCCAGATGACAACCAGGCTGTTTCCACAGCGTGCTTTGACCCAGTTGTACACATAGAGGGCATCCGTGGTCAGACCGGCTTCAGTCGGCTCCCCCGTGGAATCTCCAAACCCTGCCAGAGTTTCTCACATCACTTACTGCTCACTGACAGAGCACAGAGATGCAGTTCACAGCCACCAGGTGGCAGCCACTCAGAGGAGAACCTGCACCAGACACTGACCTTAAATCCAACTGCTGTCTTTCGACTGCCTCAAAACAAACAACTCATCAAGCATGTGGGTGCATTACTCTACAGTAATCTTATGCCTGCAAATTATATTAAATCAATGGGAGAAGGCTGTGTATTACAATCAATAAGAAGGCGTAGAGATGGAAAATGTGTTTAAATGAGTCATAAATCTTTATTTTCACCAACCTCTGTAGTCAGGCACCAGCACATGGTAATCAAGTGCACTCAGTACCTGTTGGCACATAACGCTTATTTGTCATCTCAATGGCTATTGAGACTTTCTAGTTGTTATTAGACTTTCAAAAGATTAATGTTTGTGTTGGTAATCACTCACTTTTGCAACTCCTATGCGATGAGTGGCTGCCCTGTTGGAATGATTAACAGACAACACAAGTGCTAATACATCGGTGTTTTGAAATGAAAAGCAAAGCCAAATGTGTCTAGCTGTGTGGATTTCTCCTCGGCTTATTCAGGGAACAAACTATAGTACAACTGCATTATTTATCATACCTTGTGCCTGTGTTCCCATGAAGATATATAAAAACTGGACTTCCATCCCTTAAAGTGTTCTGGTACCATGCCAAGTCCTTCCCCTGTGCCTCTTTCCACTGACTTTTCGGGAGAGTGTGCCTTGAACAGTTCAGAACAGCACACTCACTTAGAGACGCAAACAATCACTGGATCATTAAAGAAAAATATTAGCCTTTTTTTAATTTTTTTGCTAGAAAAATTAAAAAGAAATGTTGAACTTGGCTTATTCTCACCAGACGCCAAGGGAGATTCCTTCCTCTGATGTTAAGTACATGTTGATGGTGTGATTATGGGAGAGATCAGCGGGTCCACTCAGGTCAACAAAGAAGGGCACCCTGACTACAAACAGGGAAAGAGAAGCACTTTTTGGTGAGCAACTTTATTGGTGAGGATTTATATTACCTCCCAGGGGCAGAGAGGGAATTTACTTACGTCTGTGAGTGTAAACAAGGTGCTGGATTAATTCTGGGAGTATTCTCTGCAATATGAAGATAACAAAGAGAGCCAATAAGCCTCCTTTCAGCCACCATTGGGACCTGGGAACAGAGAGAGACATTTTGTACTAGTGACAATTTTCTTACATAAATGGAGGTTGACCGTCTAGGGGTCTTTGAAAAGACACAGACTAACTCAAATACTTGTGATTTCTGTATCTTAAGCCAAACAAGAACAGAGTACAACTGAGGCGACTTAGAGCACTATGCATCACCATCTGTTACTGTAATAGTTACAGATGGCAATAAATCAATAAGAACTATTACAATAGTTATTATTGACTACCGGTGATTTTTAAATCCCCTCTGTGGCGCCAGACCAGCTGACACTCTCTGAGCAACACATGTCCAGTCTGAACCGGTGTCACAACACCACAGCAACACTGTAGAGAGGTTTCACTTCCCATCAGGACTTCGGCTGCAATAAGTTTTTGGAAGTCTCAGTGATTGTGAGATGCAAGGAAAAAAGGGTGAAAATAACTAAACATTTTGCTGATTCAAATCACAATTCAGTTCAGAGTCAGAGTCAATAGTCATGTTTCCATCAACGTATTTCTATGTGCATTTTGAAGTACCGCATTAGAAAATGTTGATGGAAACGGCAAGATTTGAGACAAAACGTCGCAAAAATTTTTTGACACTCGCTTGAGGTGGTTTTTTGTCTATTTTGGGAAAGCGTTAATGCGCAAAATGGGAGATGGAAACATCTTGGCCGAATAAGTTGTGACGTAGCGACCATGTAATCAAGATAACTATAGTCCCTGTATCCATTGGATGGGGGAAGGATCGGATTATGGGTTCCATTCAGTCTAGTTTCTAGTCTCTAAACCAGTTAATGGAAATGCTTCGAATTCACATTTTCTTTAAAAGTTCACTTAAAAGTTTCTCAACAATTAGATAGAAACATGACTAATGACTGACTAGTCTCACATTGCCAGACCTTCCTCCAAAGCTCTGCAAGGGAGGGTCTGGCTAGTCCACACAGCATTCCAAGATGGGACAAAATCGTGCTCTGGTGTAATGGCGTTTCTTTATACCAATCAGAATCATCATGTGGGGTAATAAGTGTCGGACGGAGCCCCAGTACCGCTGCAAAATAGCCTCGGGAATGAACTTGTTTTGGTGGAAAGTGTACGTTCAAAAGAAAATTGGATCTGGATTTACCCTGTAGAGATCTGAGGAGCAGTTAACCATAGACCACATAAATCTACCGAAAAGCAAAAGCGGAAGGTACCGGACCTTTGGCCAAAAAGTGAGACATCCAGCGGAATTTCCGGCGGCACCGGAAGTGGAACGTTGTCAATCTAGAACACAGACTGACTGAAGTTCTGGTGCATTCACTGTTCAGATGTGCTTCAGTGTGTATGCCAGTAAGCAAACACATCACCATTTAAACGACAGATGAACACGGGAATGTACACTCAAGCCCATTGGCATGTACAGAGCTGCTCCGCACATGTCCTGCCAGTCTGGGTTGTATGGGCGAGAAGAACTGAATAATCTAATCAAGCAGACAGGCTGTCATTGGCAGCAGCCTTGACTTCCTGAAGGCAACAGCAGACTATTGCCAATTATTGGACAATACATCCCACCTTCTTCATTAACACTATAATCAGCCAAAAGAGCCCTTTTAGTCAAAGACTGATTCCCCCACACTGCTCGAGGGAAACATATAGGAGGTCAATTATTTCCACAGCCATCAAACTGTCGCCTTACATTTCCAGAGATAACACTTTCCCTTTACTATTCACTTCTAAATCTTTTCTAGATGTCCAAAAGTTCATACCAGATTTTTTAAATGAATGCACAACTGCAGTGTGATGTAGTGCAACATTGGATAACTGGACAACCATTTTTCTATTGTAGTATTTTTGAAAATAATTAATGTGTTATCTTTTAAGTTTACTACCAAAACTCTGATCATAAAAAATAATTTGTGACTTTTACTGACGTTCAGAGATATTTACAATCCAGTCCTTGACCACACACACATTGAACATTTCCTTGCATTGTAGTAGGAATTTAGCTGTCCCTTTGACCCTTTCACGCATGAATTACAGAAACCTCAGTCACGATTTTTTTCCGCAAGTGTTTTAATTCTTCTTTAGGTATGAAAGGATTTTACACCCAGCATGTTTCCTTGGATTAGGGTGGCATCTAAATCATGGTTGCAGCTGTCGCTGTGGTCTTGCTGCGCACCCTGCTATGCCCTGTTACACCGTACTACGTGCCTGCAACGTCCTGCCCTGCTACGTCCTGTAACGCCCTGCAGTGCCCTGCTACGCCCTGCTACGTCCTGTAACGCCCTGCAGTGCCCTGCTACGTCCTGTAACGCCCTGCAGTGCCCTGCTACGCCCTGCTACGTCCTGTAACGCCCTGCAGTGCCCTGCAGTGCCCTGCTACGTCCTGTGATGCCCTGCAGTGCCCTGCTACGCCCTGCAGTGCCCTGCTACATCCTTTAACGCCCTGCAATGCCCTGCTACGGCCTGCTATGCCACAAACTACTACAACTACTACTTCTAGTCACTGTTCCATTATCTTTATTGTGATTATTGTAGCCACTAGTCATCACACCCCCAACCAGCATCGTCAGACTCCGCCTACAATGATCCTGGATCTGTCCGAGGTTTCTCCTGTAAAGCAAGTCTTTCCTCACCGCTGTTGCACTAAATGCTTTCTCTCGGGGGAATTACTGGATTTATTGGGTCTTTGTATATTATAGAATGTGGTCTAGACCTACTCTATCTGTAAAGTCTCTTGATATTAATTCTTATGATTTGATACCATGAATAAAATTGAATTTAAACAAACATGCATTTTTCAAGGTTTTTTTTAACATGTCCACTTATTAGGTGGATTGCATGTGTTTGATATATTGACATTTAGAAATATGTATTTAACAAACCCATAAATACAATGATCTACTATGAGAAAAATATAAAATAATGATTTAAATGGTGTTAAACTACTGTTTTCAAGTTTAACACATTCTAATACTGTTCAATGCAAAGCAACGTTGAATCTTGCTCATAACTCTATAGACACCCCCCCCCAACTGAACTGTATATTTTGTATTTTTTTGTTTTTGTTACAGAATCTACAAATTACATTCCAACAACATAAATTCTTGGATTTCCTGCCAAAACAATTACTGCAGATTAAGTATTTTCACACTAATCAGTGAGTATTAATTGTGGATAAGACATCGGTGGAAACGCATGACGTCCAGTTTGGAGGACAGATGATGAATCATTTACTCCCAGCAGACAATCAATACATCACTGATCAATTTTCACAACTGTAGTAGGCCTCCTCGTGAAAGGGTTAGATGTCCCTTCCACTTTTGTTGTTCACTTGTTTAATACTCATTTGCCTCTCTGCCCCCCCCCCCCACAGAATTCCAGATGGTTACAACAAAGTCCTGGAGGGATATTATATGTTCTAGGATCTGACTTGTTTAATATATTAGGGCATTCTGTCACTTTGTATCATTTTATTGCTACATTGTTGATGCCCTGCTACAAGAGATGAGGAAAATATATCAATCCTTAAATCAAAGTAATTACCCAACTTAACCACAGGAGGGTCATTCATATTTGCATCTGGTAAATATCACTTCTTCATACATGCTAGGTTATTAAAACATGGTCACCTATTACAGAAATGCTATTATAAACTATCTCCAAAACATTTAAATCAGCTGACCAGGAACTAGTGGTGCTGATGATAACACAGGCCAAAATGGACTTCCTTTATACCACAACCGGAACATTTTAACGTGAAAGTAAACTGCCAAAGTGAAGTATGAAGTCGAGTGAAGTAACTAACTCACGGCGTCCTCTCCTTCTGGACTCTAGCAGAGCTCGGAACTTTGCCGGCTGCGGAGGATGTACCATCCGCTTTGACGACCCTCTTCCTCGCCATGTAATGTCACGGCAGTATTAATTAATGGACTTTAATATTTATTCCAACCTTTGGCCCAGTTACGCAGTTTTTCTGCAACTCAGATAACAACCGCTACACGAAGTTTGATCAAAGTGCAGTTTAATCGCACGGGACCATAGTCAATAAACGGAACCTAGAGGCGGTACCTCGGCTTGTTAAGGTAGCACTGCTGGACATCTGTAAATCACAACACATGTAATTCATGGCGCCACCTTTAGTTCCTGTCTTCATTTAAAAAGACGCCTGCATTTGCAACTAAATCATATTTTTACTGACTCAAATTACAAAACTGCAAACGTCTTTGCAAGGTTCATGCAATCTCAATTGTTCTTTCAGTTCAATTTATTTCACACATAAAAACTCTGTAGAAAAATTAATGACGTAGGCGCGCGCGCGCACAAACACATTAGAACATCACTGATTAAAAACAATTACAAACTCCCCACCTGAGTGCGCAGACTGCTGTGCCAGAACAAGAGTAGATGAAGGCTGGGATGAGGATGAAAAGGCTGTGAGTCATAAGGCCTATATGGCCTTTATAAGTTACAGTGGAGAAGTAAGTAGGTGAATTTTATTCTTGAAGCGCTTTTCACAGATACAATCACAAAAGTGCTTTACAGGGACATAAAAACATGGAAAATACAATAAATAACAAAAACACAATTCAAAGATATAGCCGCAAGCGGCGATTCGCAGGTTCCGACCTTTTTTCTCTTCAAAGTAATTTCACACATGTGGTCCAAAACGTTGTTAGAAAACATATCCGGCAAGCTCTGTAACAATTGGACAAACAGTGCACTTTGTTTAAATTGCCTCCAACTGATTTGTCTAAAACATTTATTTTCAATTCTGTGTGATAGCTCAGTCCAGCTCACAGCATTTTGAGAAAACCAGATGACCAACAAAAAAAAATTGCTGATAATAAAGCCGAGGCTGCAATTCCAAGCTCAAATCTTGATTTGCGTCTTTCCACGTCCAGTTATTGTGCATTTAAAGCGCCCCCTAGTGTTCAATTTGAATGAGACTTGCGTATGTGTGAAGACATTATATAGTAATTTCCTGGAAGTTTTGTGTTGATTGGATAAACATTTAGTCATTTATAGCCTTATATGCGCTATGTCACCTGCAGTTTGTTTGCATTTAAAGCGCCCCCTGGTGTTCAATTTGAATGAAACTTTCAGGGCGTGGTTCAGGTACTTATGAGGCCATATCCTGAGAGATTTGTGATGATTGGACAATGAATATGTGATTTATAGTAAAATGTGTGTAATGCGACTCACCTATCTTGCGCTTGCAGCGCCCCCTAGTGGCGCATGTATATAAAACTGTCTTGGTATAACTGGGGAGTTTCGTGATGATTGGCCTTATGGTTGCTGATTTGTGTTCATTTACGTCCAGAGCCACGCCAGAGCCTTTCCATATTCTTTGGTCAATATCTTGAAAAGTAATTGAGATATTGACATGCATTATACAACTTGTTTTGAAAAATCTCCTCTTACACCGTAGCTCCGATTGCCACCAAAGTTTCAGTGAATCTTCAATGGATCAAGCTTATCCATTGATCCATTGATGATTCACTGAAAATTTGGTGGCAATCGGAGCTACGGAGTAGAAGGAGATTTTACCAAAAATTCAAAATGGCGGAAAGATTTTCTTGGCGGACCTTAATGGTCCTTGAAGCTTTTTTGAAGAGCACATTAAGCTGCACCTGTGTGAGAAATTTCAAGTCAATTAGATTTACGGTGTGGGGGGCGTGGCCTTTGAAAGTTTGCTTTTTAAGCTTTAATTACAGCGCCACCATGTGACCGATCGGGTACATTTTTCTACAGAAGCACATGCACACCATTTCCAGTTATTCCCCCAAGGTTCATGTTTCTAGCTCATTCTAGTTCATGGGAATTTGAGCCAGCGCGGCAGACAACAAATAATAATAATAATAATAATAATAATAATAACATTGAAGGTTTTTACCGCTTTGCGGTTTGAACCCTAATTACATAATTATACACAAAGTGCACCCAGGTCAACCAAACAGGTATGTCCCTATCTGATTTTAAAAAGAATCCACTAAAACGGCACACCACAGGGATGGAGGCACAGCGTTCGCTATGAACTCAAAACGTTAGTCGCCACAGGTTTTAAAGCAAGTGTGTGGAATAGACAGTTAATACAACCCATTAGACATTACGAGACTGCTGACCAATATGAGTGAAGTACCTCAGCCACATGTGACCTTGGAATGCTCCTACGTAAGAGTAAGATTTTTAAACTGAATCCATTCAACGTATACAACGGGGAGCCAGTAAACAGTTAAGGACAGGGAGTCATCTATTTGACCTTGTGAGTGGTCTTGCGGCAGCATTATGGATTAACTGAAGACGATCAAGAGCAGACATACTAAGTGAGGAGAAAAGTCAATGTGAGACGAGGTGAAGGCATGTAAATAATAATAATAAGCATCTCAAGTTCAGTTGGTAAAAACTACAGATCTCTGTTTACTTATATTTCTCGAGTGGAAAAAACAAGCTCTGGTCAGCCGCTTTACATGGGTGTCCAACGAGGATTGCGCAAATATCATCGCTAAATTATGCAGGTAGGAGCGGACGGCAGAGGAAAGAGGTTCAATACATTGCTCGATCGTGGGGACGACCTTTTCTGAAGCAACGACCAGAACCTCCGTCTAAAATGCCAAGAAGCACTGGAGCTGTGGGGGTATTATCCAGCTGTCCTTACTAAGACACTTGGTGTAGGCACTTCCTTTATTTTGTCATCCATCTTCAATCAAGTTTTTGCTCCGAATTCCTTGTACCATTCTCCACCCTATCCAATCGGTCCACTCTTGTTATGAACTGATACTATAAATACAATTGAATTTAATTGAATTAACTGTCAGATCAAAGAACATATATACTACAGAGTTCCTGCAGGTTTCACAGAGTCAAACATTAGACTTTTTAAGAACATTATGAATGATATTTAAGACCTTTATCAGAACATCAACTAAGCCCTAAATTAAAGGTGCCCTGCTACACGTGATTTATTACTTTGTGGTAATGTCTTAAGTTCTATCGTGGACTCTGTAAAACAATTTTATGGAAAAAATGCTTTGGTTGCCTTGTTTTAAGCCATTCTAGTGTATAGGAAGCCTGCAGAAAGACTCAGCTAAGCTGCTTGACTCTGATTGGCTAACAGCTAGCCAATGAGAGCCTGGCTATCAGCATCCTTTACCCAGCACGACTGGGTGAGCTAATGAATAGTAATGAGCTCATGCAACATGACGTCAGAAGGACCAGCTGTTGTGATTGGCCTGATTTCTCCTCTTATTTCTTTCCAGTGGCTAGAGCTGACAGAGGAGGTAGAAGTTCATTTTCACATTCACCACATAACACAAACACATATGGACCTAATATATATATATAAAAAGAAAAAATGCAAGCAAAAATAATTTTGTGGGGCAGGGCACCTTTACGTTTTTTCAAGCCAAGTATCGCTAAACTTGCACTTCCCCCATAGTTGAAGAATAAAATCCATTTTATGTCTGTAGACACAATCCCAAAGACACTCGCACGGTCGCACCAATAATCACACAACATCACACAATACAAAATAAAAAAAAAGCATTAGAAGTAGCGTTACATGGACGTAGGAAAATTAAGACCGGTTTCAAAAAATGTAAGACCTAGAACACAATACTTCAGTTAATTTGAGACTTTTTAAGACCCCATGGAAACCCTGGTACAAGCATGTCACTCTAAGCACATTATTTCTGGTGAATAAGATATTACATTTTTTTCTGGCATTCCAGCTGATGTCCAAGTCTGCAGTGCACCACGTTGAGAGCATACACCACCAGACGGAGTGTCTGCTAGGTTTTTCCATTACAGGGAGCAATATATTAAAGATTTGTGGCAGCAGTAACAGCGCTGGTGTGTTTGGAATAAATAGCAATATAAGCATCCATGGGAATAAACAGAGGAATAACTGTGGGGAGGTTAACATGAGCAGCGATTATTGGCTCAAGCCTGAAATGTTTGGGCTAAAGTAACAGTAATATATTCAAATTATAATTTTGTCATCCAATTAAATACACTTTATGGCGCGCATTTTAAGAATTTAACCATTGGGGGGTAAAAGAAATCTGGAAATCTCATTTCATTTCCCATCAAAACAGACTTGGATGGAATACAATCTGAATGCCAGGGTATGAAATGGTCAATTAAGAGGACAAAAGCCACGCAGACAAATTGAAGAGCAGCATCAGCGTTTGACAGGTGATCTTTAGGATGTGCAGCGCAGAAATGGGTGCTTTAGACCAAAGACGTCGGCAAAAATAAATAAAAGAGGATGATGCAGATGACTACTTCAAGAACTGTGTGGCTCTGGCTGTATCAGGGAACCAGCTGAGAGGACACTGGCTTCAGTGGAGCCTTCTGGTAGCTGATGGGTCAGGTACACACCAAAAGTGACCTAAAAATATACAAAATTACAAGCAAAGTGAGTTTTCTTATAATCCACATGCACTGGATGCATGGATTCCGCTGGGGATTCTTTTTTGTACCATCAATGTAATTAAGGGGCAAGAGTGCATAAAAAAAAAAAAATCATAAAAATAGAGCTTGTCCATCAAAGGAAAAGTGCCAGGGGAGTGACTGCATGATGGAGGAGGTTGTTTAATGTTGTATAAACTCTAATCAACTACTACTGAAGTGAAATAGTTGCAGCTATTAAATGTAGCAAAAAAATGTTACTTATCTGGAATAAGCATAGTGTCAATCCTCGTGTTAATTTAGGTAATACGTTAGTTAAATTAAAAAAATAATAAATGTGTTTGTTTATTAATTGGTCCCTGGCCTCGTGTCAGTTCTGCTAAAGTGGCCCCAGGGCAAAGCAAGCCGAGTACCCCTGATCTCATGAACAAGCAGTAATTGGTTTTGACTGACCTTCCCATTGCGGTAGGCCGCTAGAGACGTTAGTGGCTCTTTTGTTTTGGTCCCAGTCTCCTGGTCCACTCCAATCATCTGACACCTTCCGCACTGACCTGCAAACTTCGGGTAAATCCAAAGGGAGGACTTTCATTTCTGAGAAGTACGATTTTAATGCATTTGAAGATTTCCTCATGTATCTCAAAGTGTCAGCTCACCATGAACGGAGTGTTGCCAATAATCAAGTGTGGCCAATTATCCTCCTCAAAGGGTTCTACTCCCGCGATGACTAAATTGGCTCGGAAGCGGCTAATGATATTCTGTGTGTCAAGGAGCATCAGCTCGCCCTCGGAGTTGTCCTGCCTGAGAAAGGGAATGTGGAAATTGCAGGTTATTTTTGCAGCGCCACGTAAAAGATCCACTGTAATGTAAATGTACAGGCGTCGCCACATCCGGAGGTTTTTCACTGGAGCATTGCATATTTTGAATAACACAACATGCGTTCTAACCTGCTGCTCATTAGTTTCTGAATGAGCTCCACACTGGCACGGTTGATCATGAGATACTGAGCTTCATTTACCAGGGAGAGGGACGCCGAGGTGGCGGCTAGAAGGGAAAGACTTTATATTACCCAGTGATTTGCTCAATTTGAGGAAAACATTCAGATCTTTGGTTTGTGCAGCCGGCATCCTCACAGAGACTGTAAACTAAGATCCTGCTGTAATACAGAGGGTGACAAATGTGTGACTTAAGTAAATTTGTCAACATTAATCAAATTGTGCACTGTAATTCAAAAAACATGAATTAACTGTGGGCGATAAAATCTATCACTGAGCAAGTCATTTCATATAGCAATATCCATCTTTTTTAACGAGTCCTTGAAATACTCCACAATGTAAATTAGAACATCTACAATTCAATAACAACCTGGCAGACTCCATCTGCACAGAGAGGTTGTGTGATACAATCAAAAGCTCCAGATCAGCTACTTAATGGACCTTGTGATAAGATTGTTTTGTAAAATAGCAACATATATCATGATGTAGTAATTATTCTAGAAAGTTAATTAAGAATCTGTTAATAGATGTAATAAGCGAGATGGGAATGGACTCATCCAGTGAATGAAAGACCTGAACAACGAAGACAATTCATATATTTATTTAACAACCTGTGAACCCACTAATGCTAAGCTGCGCGGCTCATTGATGCAAAAGCTGGCAAATATAGTTCTAGATATTAAAGGGGCACTCTACTAATTTTGCCATAGACAGTATTAGAAATGGACAATGTGACGCCATTGTTTTCAAGGGAGACCAGAAAAGTTTGTTAGAAGTACTTTTCCAGTGATAGCTGAGCCTTTCTGTGCAGCCTCCAACTGATCTTGACGACGTCGATGTGACGTGAACAACCTGTCTGAAAGCTGTAAGTCTTCTGGTAGCTGTGCAAGAGAAATCTCAATCGTTCCCAATCAGAAGAGACGGAAAACGTAGGTATATGTAAGGAAATAACAAAGGCACAGGCTAATTACTGCTAACTAAAATGCTAGTCAACATTAGTAATTAAACCTAAAAGCTAATGTAAGTCCAAACTGCCTGCCAGCTTCTCCTGTGTTGTTCGGTAATTCCTCTACTATGCAACAGTAAGTCAACTGCTTATGACACAATCGTTAGCCTATTTTTACAAAAACGTCTGCTACGGAGCCATTACATGGGATACAAGGTAATGGAAACTTTTATACATTGTCGTGTCTCTTTAGAAATAAACGATGGACAAATAGTCTTTAAAAATGGCGCCATAGGAGCTACGCTTAGTGGAGGCAGGCCTAACCCCTTGAATTGTACACATGAGGGTCAGCTTTCTGTCATAGGGAGTACTAATCACACTGGGGAAATAATTGCATAATGTCTTCTGTGGCTCTGGAGGGAGCTTTCTAAACATCTTGATGATGTCATCAGGATTACCTCAGTTTGGGTTTGGCGTCTAAAAATATTTAACAGAAAACCTTCATTGAAAATGATGAAAGACATGCACATTTAACAGTCACATAGAGTTAAATGAAAAAAGTATCAGTTGCATTATGAGAAAAGTAGGATCCAGTATTTTGGAGCTCGACTCTGTCCAGAACCTAAAAGCCAGGATATTTAAAAAAAGACTGGTTAAAATCTGTGCAGCGCAGGCTGAGATATCCTAAACTGAAGCCCTAACTTTCCATAATGCAACTCGATAGTATCTCTTTGAAAAATCCTCCCTGGCTGGATAATACCCCCAAATCTTTCAAATTCCTCATCGCCAAATTGCAACACAGGCTTTCTGTTGAAAATTTGTCTCAAAGCCCAAGCTTAGACACCCAACGTGAGTAATATTCCCAGACTTGACAGAGCTGTTTCGCAGGCTGAGCACTACTAACTATAACAAAAAAACCCGCACACAATGTATATGACTGATATAGCCAATAGCCACCAACCTAGGTATATCAGAAATCTCGGTTTACAAACTGTCAGATTGTTCTAATCAGTGCCTTCAAATACCCCGGTCGTGTTCCAAATGTGTTCCTCTGAATAATAAATACAATATATATTATTATATTGCCCAAATTCAGTCTGAATTTCCCATTTTCAGAATTAGGTTTATTGCCACACTTACACTTAGAAGGAATTTGCCTTGATGGCTGGTGTAAACATTCTTTTATGTAGTAAATTGATGCTTCTAAACACTAAGTACAGTAACAGAAATTTCTAAATTCCAAGTGACTTGCAGGAGAAATGCAAGGTCACAGCCACAGCCAGGTAGTGTTAGCAGGGTATGGGACCAGAGGTTGCTCATGCACAGTATTACAGATAAATTAGAGCCAGGCAGGACAGGTAAAATACTTGTTTCGGTTCCTCCACTAGGCCTCTTCTTCATGTCTCGGGTAAAATCAGGACTTTGTCTTATCAGGCGGCATGGCTGTCCAAGGAAGTGTGAAAGCCATGATGCAGCCTCATCCCCACAGTCGACAGTCTCCACCCTGGGGGAAGGAGGAAGATTATGTATTGGAGGGCCCCGAGGGAAATCTACAGAGTTTGATGCTGCTTTGGTGCTACATCTAATCCAAGAATCAGCGGATGAATAGCTTTTTCTTTTCTTGTGACTTGTCATGCGGGTATCTGAAGAGATTAATATCATCTCGTGCTCATGGTTTATTTTTTTCATTAAAAGTGGTAAATAACTGGAATTTTATATGAAACAGAGCAGGAAAGGTAGCGGAAAGAATCACTCATGTCAGCGAGAGAATGCACTGACTGACATGAGTGAAAAATATGGAACAAATGATTTGTGTCACAGTATTTCCTGCAGCTGCTGCTTTCAGATGTTTTTACATTGCCAGCTCACCTGTCACCACAAACTTTACTCTGACACACCCGATAGCTTGTGCGCACTTGAGTGTTGTTTTCCAGGGGAACCGAAATGGTATCTATCCCTGCAGGGCAGTGGGAACAGAATATATAAATCCTCTGACAATGAGAACTTATAGCAGAACATCCGACGGATTGAAATTTCTTTTGGTTAAGTTGAGCACTGTGATTATTTTCAGTGAGCTGCTGACGAACTCTCTGACCTGACGCCTGCAGGAGCAATTTGTTTGAGGGCAGGTGGACTCGTGGGTGAATGAGGCATAAACGCGGCTCTCTCTTCTGACTCAGACACACGCCGTTTCCATTCACCACCATCCAGCATCTGTCATACAGTAAACCCAGCGGTCCCACCGGCCAGTCGTTGACCTGCATAAAGAACAGCGCAGCGTCAATTCAAAGCACAGACAAAGAAATAAGACAGACAGGGACAGAAAAGACACGAAAGAAAATAAATGTTTGAGTTCCCCTCAAACCTCATAGGGTCCACATGATTTGATGGGATATATGTAGATGTTGGTCAGAGTATAAGCTTCCTTGTGGCTGTTTGAGTCTCTGTGTCCAAATCCCCGCAGTGATGCTTCTGTAGGGCTCTCCTTCTCATCTACTTTACATATTTCTCCATTAGGGATTTTGATTGGAAGATATTCATTTGCGTCCGGGGATGCTGCTGTGGCTGTTTTTAACTTCTCTATTCTCACTTGGTCCACTGTGACTGGTTTCTCTACAAAGCACTCGGCAACAAAGTTCAGGAACTTTTGACAGTCTTCAAATGTCGACATGTAGCCAAAGGACACGCGTACAGATCCGGTCGGCTGGCCGTCCACCAGGTCGATGCTGTCTCCGCAGACGTGGCCAGCCTTGGAGAGAAAAAGACAATGTTTTATTCCACCTACACATGCCCTTAACAGAATTTCTGTTCTTTGATCTCTCACCAGCAGGTTTCTCCTCATCTGCTGATTGGTGATCCCGAGGAAGGACTGACAGGCCCCGGTGTTGCAGAAGCAACCTGTGCGCACATGGATATTGTACAAACTGGCCATTCTGTCCACCTGAGGGCAATGGAGGAATTGTTTTCTTATTCACCAGCCCTGCCTACGCATACACATGCAGTAATACAACTGTAAACTGAAAAAGAATGAAATCCTGTTCATTGAATGCACCTGAGAATACCCAATTATCTGTCCATAACAATCCTTGAGGTTGAAGTTTAGGATTGCGCCCTGTGTGATTGGACTCTCAAACTGGCCTTCGGAGTATATCTGAGCAGCTGGTAGCCCGTTGCCATGGCAAAGACTTGACAGCAGCATGTAAGTGTAGCGTGCCAAGCCAAACGTGTGCTGTTGAATGTTGTGCATGCCCCCTAAAGTCAAAAAGGGATGAAGATAGGGATTCAGATGATGGCAACCTGAAGCAGATCATGAATAGTTGCATAAATATTGCTATTAATGCTATAAATTACTGCTATCTGCTATTCAATTTGTGCAGTTTTTTCACAAAACAACATGCTCTGTAACAGCACCTGTGAGCCTGTAAAGAGTGTCAAAACCATGATTAACAGCAATGATGTCCAAGAAAGACACAGTCCCATCTTCAAATCTTTATCAGGGAGAAAGAAAATACTGATTTTAGAATAAGGACACGGCAGATATGAAATAACTATGAGCTTTCAGTGGATATTAAGGATGTGGCAGACTTGCATAGTACTTTACCTGTCAGAAATGTTTGCTGCCTGCACATAATAATCTTCTCCAGAAAGGTAAGCTGCTGCTGTGCCTCCTCCAAAATAAGTCTTTTTTAGCATGCCTGCTGCGTCATTACGGACAAGAAGGGCCCCCAGACCTGTGGGGAAGCCAAACATCTTATAGAATGAGATGGGAATGAAATCAGCAGGGCACTCCTGTAGGTTTAGAGGGGAACAGCTGACATGAGAGGCTGCATCAAGCAGCACAAACCAGCGGCCTTGGTGGTCACATGCTGGGTAAAGGTGTCTCGTCTGTATGCCTTTCACATGGCTAAGGGGATACTTCTTCCCAGAGAAGTTGCTCTGTGCTGGGTAGCAGAACAGGTGCGGCGTCTCGCAAATAACATCTTCACCTTGAGCCACATCCTTTGCTTTGTTTTCCACTTCTTGTGGGGAGACAGGCAAGGCTACTACCCCCAGGCCAGAAGTCAGTCCTCTTATGCCAACTACAGAGGTATGGCTGTCAGTGAGGTAGCAGAAATGACTCCCCGCTTTGCTCTCAGTCTGTCGCCTCCAGGGAAAGCTCTCAGCAACTAATTTGAGTGTGGATGTACAACCAGCAGTGAAAATCACAGAGTACTCCTCAGGGGTGGTGTTAAAATGCTGCAATACCCTGTAAGAAAATGTTCTGTTTTTCACTCATTTTAACCAGCGAAGTAGCCTACCATTCAATGGAGTCACAGGGGCCAATTAGAAATGCTTCTTTGGGCATGAATAGACTTTACCTGTATCTGACCCTCTCCACTGTGTCATGTGTCAATCTGCTGCTGGGGTTATGGCTGTGTGGGTTTCCTATTGGGGGCATATAACAATACTTAAATGTTTTGACTTGAATGACCAAGTTAAGAATAAATGTACACTTCATGTTTTTATTTTGACTTCTCTCACCGTACACATTTCTTGAAAGGTCCTGGAAGTAGTCCCTGACCAGAGACTCTGGGTACAGAGTAGTTGCTGCATGATCCAGATATGTTGTTCCTGTTTACAATAAAATAAAAATAAAAATAAAGAGCAGCCATGTAAGCAGTCAGCCAGCGACGCCTAGGCTGTCACTCCCGCTCATGACTGAACACAACCATTACTGTACCTTTAATCCGTGTGAACTCCCGCTTAATCACTTCTTGTAAGTTTTCCCCATGATAACCGTAGTGACTCCACAGCTGCTTAAAAGTGTCAAAAGTGCAAAGGTTTTGGAAATCCATCGACCGCTTACAGCTGCAAAAGGCTAGCTAAAGCAGACCGCAGGGCTGGTGTAGTTACGGTTACGTTACGTACACATACACACACCTACTTTTTAACTCATTGACATGTTTCAAAGTCTGAAGTCCGGTCCGGTCCTACTCCATTTTAAGTCCTCGTGCATTGTGGCGTATTTTACAACGCTATAAACTGTACTGACAGAACGGTTACGTGGGGTTAGGTAGCCAGTATACAAGTTGACGTTTGAGGAAAATTCCAGTTATTAACTCCAAATAGTTACGTTTTTGTCGACTGACACTGAGCTGGTAAGAAACCCCAACGAGCATAGGTCAATAGTCGCAACCCGGTTTACAACCAACTGCTTGTATTTACATCTACTATCATGTGACTGCTAAGCTAGCCAGTTTTTGACTATCTCCTCCCCCTAAACTGTTAGCTATCATTTTTTCTCTCAGCAGGAACATTAGCTTTTGTTAAATGGAGTGCAGACAACTATGAGGAAGGGCAAGACAGTTCTTGAATGTTTGTAAGATTAGTGATTATTTCACATTATTTTAGTGTCCATTAAAGGAGACATATGCCATGCTCATTTTCAGGCTAGTACTTGTATTTTGGGTTTCTGCTAGAACATGTTTACATGCTTTAGCTAGCTTATGTTAAAAAAGAAACATTATTTTGTACTGTCTGTATAAATGGACTGCTCCTGGTGGTGCGGCTGTTGCCATCTTGACAATGCCCAACATGTACAGTTGGATCGGGAAATCAGAATTTCCAAGTTCCCACTTGGAAATATTGGTAACACTTTACAATAAGGTACACAAAAAAGGGCAGTTAATGAGTACTGTTTTTGAAAGAGTAATATATGATTAGTTACCCTTAAAGTGTTACTAAAATATCAATTGGAATGCCCACTGAAGTCTATTTAATATTTATGCCATGGGGGGAGCCGGAAAAAAGGACTGCAAACTGCGGCAAAAAGTTGAAACCGAATCAACTTTTTGAGAAATGCAACCCAACGTCACACTGCAGTGACCAATCATGTAACCTGCAATCAGACTTGTCAGTCGGTTTTGAACCATAGACAGTTAATATTAATATACAGTCTATGGTTTGAGCATAGACTGTACATATATTGATGGACATCTCATGTGTGACGTCACCCATTGGTTTGTGGCATAGACTCAATATACTGTATGTACAGTCTATGGTTTTGAGGCGGTGTGAGAGTCCTGTACAGTAAACAGGAAACATCATCGCCTCAAACGCTGCCACAAGAAAGTCTTAAAACACTATGAGGTTAAAAAAAAAAAACACAAGCACTGAACTGAACAGGAGTTTGTATAACAGCTGAATGTTTGCCAAACAACAAAGCACAGTCGCTTGTCTATTTTCTTCCTCTCTTTATCTGTGAAATGCGGCTGCCTTTAGGTGGAGTCGGAAATGTGGAGATCTGTAAATAATGATCTGACTAAAAACAGTAATTGTGAAATATAAAATTTGATTGTGCTACATTGGTTGGTTAGATAACACAAAAGAATGTCACACAAATGAGCCATTTAAGTGACACTTCCCCACCGCATCACCACCCTGCCGGATCCTCTTTTGGCTATGTGAATGCAGCCTAGCCATTCTTTCAGTTTGGGTAAAGTTGGCGCAGCTATGACCCCCTTTCCTGTAACCAGTAACTGTATCCGATTACACCAACCAGTCTCAATAACCTCACAGTAATCCCATTACACATAATCCCTGACTACTTAATCTCATTGACACACAAGGTACATGCAGGAAAGGAAATTAGTCCCAAGTGATTGGCATGAAATGCCTGATCATCTCACGGTGTCTGAAAGGACAGAAATAACTGTCAAATACTTCGTCAGATGCCATGCTTTTGGCATTTTTGATAACCTTTCCCTGACCCCTGGTCCTAGCCTAGCCTAACGAGCTAGCCTGAAAACGTTTCTAAAAAGTGAATGACGGCAAACTGCATTTGTTTTAAATGATTATCTTCATCAATGTGTTTTCATGAGGACCTTCAATCCTTTTATCACAGATTCAAAACTTGGAATTTGTATTGAGAAGTGAATGTAATGTGGCCTGCTTAGATGTCTGATAGACGGCCATGAGGCTCACATCAGCCATCATTGTTCCTGTGCAACGCAGTGAGTAGTAATTAAATATGCCACTTATGCTTCACTGATTAATTTCCTTCACAATTTCGAAGCTCAGCTGAATACATTTTTTTCTGTGGTGAAGGGCTGTATTGTATCCAGTATGGCCTCATTACAAGGGCAGAAGGGCTTGTTGTTGGGGAGGGCAGAGGCAGTGAGGGGGGACAAGCACCCCATGAAGACATTGTGCTTAACGTTACTAAATAGCTCAAACGCCACATTGTCCTTCCCAGCCCTCAATTAGTTGGGGTCCTTGTACAAAGCACTGATTCGATATCGGGATATTTATTTTTTAGAGAAAATCAGGCCCTGTGCAGGCAGGAAGCGCTCTGAAAATCTAATGAAGAACACAGCAGTCATGCAGAGTTGTTAGTCCCAGAGCAAACAGAACAAAGCTTCTCTTCAGTGTCGATGTGTGTGTTTTTGATGACTGCAAAAAAAGGCTAGACCTCTCCATTTTTCTGTTGCGGTGCCTGTAGCTGTAGCCTGCTCTAACTGTGCAGGACAGTGTCCAGCCAAAGAGCCTCTTTGCCCTGCCCTCAGGCCTCTTCAGCTTGTGGATCTCCGTGCGGAGGAACGCCTCTTTGGTGGCTGTGACAGGGAGAATTAGGCAAGAGATGCGGGTTCACTTGCCCTGCGTAGGGGCTTATCTTGGGCTAAGCTGAGGGACTAATACCAAAGCCAGCCTCTGCTCCAGCCGGTCTGAGGGCACAGGGAACCATCTGTCCACTCTGTGGATAACTGACAACAAAGGGGGCAAACATTGAACACGGACTACAAACTAAAAGGCCATTCATTTAGGAGATACCACAAAGACAGAAGAGGAGCAAGTATTTTGTATTTAAGGTCAGTACTTTAATCATTCTTGTTGCGTTGCAGGCCTCTCACTGAGTTGCAACGGCAAAGATCCTTCAAACTCAGATTCTACTGGTAACAATGTTGCACACTAATGTCAGGGTTTAGCCAGGCACAACGTTGACATTTAAATTTTAATGCAACCGTGCTTTTTGGTTCTGTAGCGAGCTAAAGAGTGCATGCCTTCATTTTAATGCACCACTCATGACTCCCATTAGTTCAACTGTGCTGGTTGTTTTTCTGTACTTTGCTGTGTTGTAAAATATATGTTGTTGCGTTATTAACTTCAGAGATGGTTTGGTCTGTAATGAACTATTATTATATTAACATTAAAGCAGACATAAATCTCTTCAAGTGTAACCTTTGTGTTGAGGGAGGAATGCCAAGCATGACCACTTACTCATAGTCTGATGTGTGGCGGTTATAAATAGAATGTTACTTTAGATATTTAAGTAAGTGATTAGTTATGGGGTTAGCAGAAATCCGTTTCATCCTGATAAAGATAAATAATTCAACACATTATTTCAACATGTATAGAACATTGTTTCAATTGTTGTCTATTTAGGGACTAATGTATGGAATAATCTTGTGAATACGATCACATTTGCGTTACAATTTTCAGAATGTTAAAAGATTGCTTTGTTTTAGTCTGAAATTTGGAATACATTTTCTAATGAAACCCCAAGTAATCCACGTAGACATTGTTCTCTTTTTCCCTTAAGGGTTAATGCCCTGTTTTTTATTTTTTGATTGTCTGAAGCACACTTCTGCCTGACGGTGCTCTGGGAGTTGGGTTGCTGTAGAATATTTGTTTTATCATGTATAGTCTGTGGGTGCTGTTGTGCTCGAGTGTTTTGTTCGGAAGTCTTGAGTGGGCGCTGACGTGCTAGAGGTGACAGAAATGGGTCAAAAGGGTCTTAGCATTAACTAAACAAATCCCGGCCTATAGGATTAGACAGAGATGTTGCTGTTTGTTTGATGTATTCACTACAACTTTATAATGATACACAGAGAGGAGAATAGCTGTCAGTCTTGTTAGCAGTAGGACACCCACCGTTTTTTCAGGAAGTCGTTAGGAGTAAGTTCATTAGCTAAATCTGGCATTATCAACACTGGAATGGACTACAACAATATCTTATTGTAAACTTGTCTTATCTCCTGGAAAACTGTTTTACTTACTTGTTATTTACTAATATTGCCACATTTCATCGGATAACCTCTGCCAATTGTGTTATCCTCAAGCTTGATTCCAACCCTTTTAGGTGTGGAACAGCGACAGAGAGTTCTGTATTTATTGGTTTGTGTCAGTATCTGAGCAGGGGGAGGATAAATAGTTTGATATTTTGGGAAATACGCTTATTTGCCAACACCATTCTCTTCTGTCTGTTAAATATGAAGTTAAAGCCTGTTAGCTTAGCTTATTTTAGCATAAATATGGGAAACTAGGTGTCTACAGCTAAAATCCAACCACTCTAATGCTCACTAATCAACACTAATCATGTATTGTTTTTTAAAATCTGTACAAGAATAAGTAAAGTGTAAAAATTAAAACTTACTATTTTACAGGCGATGCTTAAGACTATATCTTGGCTGGAAGCTGTAACTTCCTGGAGTCTCCGCGGTCTGCTTGGCAGCTGGTCAGAGCCATGAAATAGTCTAGCACTTAACCCACCGTAAAGACCATTCCTTTGTTTATATGGATTAAACCAATAAGTTATAAGGGGTAATCAGTAAGCTTTAAGGGTGCTGCTAGATGGATTTTTGTTACCTGTAGACAGAGACAGGCTAGCCGTCCCCACGGGTAACAATGGTATCAATCTTCTCATCTAATTCTCCACCAGAAAGCAAAGAAGTATTTTTTCCCAACTTGTCAAACTGTTGCTTAAAAAAATGTCACTGTGTATATTTTTAAAACCCTGGAGTAGGATTGAATTAAACTCTGGATTAACTGGGAACACCTCATTCTCACTCACCAATAACATGCCGCCATCTTCCCTCCCCTTTTATTACCAAGATCTCCAAAAGTAGATCTACCATTTGCATTAAGCCAACAGGTTTCAGTTGGAGTTTCACATGTGAACACCTTATCAGTCCAGGCAAGCAGTCCTTCTAAATTAGCTTTTTCCTAATTGGGTTACTTTGTTTATAAGTTACAAATTTCTCATCTGAATCAATGTTCTATGTTCATGCCTCTCAAACAAAGAGCTTTGCCAAGCCCAGTGTTAGAAATAAATGGTAAAAGCATTTCTCAGAACCATGATGGCTAAATAAACAATGTGGCCTTGATCCATTCGTCTTCTGTCTGTCTGTTATGGTGCAATAAACTGCCCTTCCTTCAATGCATCGAGACATTCTTTATTTGTTCTGTGAATACAACGAATTGGATACGCGGCCACAGCAGAGCGCAACGTTCACGCACACACACACACACACACACACACACACACACACAGACACACACATCACTTGATCCTCAGGCCTTCACAGCACAAGTGTCTTCCTTTGTATCTTATCTTATCCGAGGGACTCACACAACTTTTATCCAGTCGGAACTGAAGACACGGTCCCACGTGAAGATTGCACCTAGTGATAGGCTTATCTTGCCCCGCTCACAAGTACACGGTCAGGAGATAAACAACAACGATTCATAACTCTTCAGAGAGCATTAGTCCCATGATAATTTCAAAAACAGCATAAAAAGGACCATTCCAACTTGGAGCATCTTATGGTTACTTTACATTACCCATGGTAACAGTCCATGGCATTTTCAAACAGAACTATTTTATCTGCAGCAGACTGATGTACCCATGATGACACCGCTTACACACAGTTCATGAAAGCTTTCATATTAGCTGTGTCTTGTTCCGTGTTTCCCAGGAAAATGTAGATTTTTTTATTCATTTCACATTTTCTGCAGCTGCAGCAGTTTGACACCTAGAAGAAGAACAGGGTAGTGGGCAAAAGCAGTGGTGATTAACACAATTACTTAAGAAAGCTGGAAATACATTGAAACCTAAAGCTCATCAGTTACTTTGAAATAACTTTAGGATCTTGCAGATCACCTCTTTATTTGAACAGATGCTCTGCTTAACCACCTAAAATACGGGATACAGGAACTGTCTTAAACTATTTCTCTCTTTCTTTGCAGACGGTTTACTTTCAAGCTTGGAAAACACGGAGAATGCCTGACAAGGAAGAAATGGCTTCAGATGGGAGTCTGAATGTTACACTGACGTTAAGGCTGCTGATGCATGGCAAGGTAATAGACAGAAGCGTAAATAGTTCAAATAATTGTGTATTTTTGTAGTAATACCCTAATGGTCTGGTAATAGCACTTCAGTGTTGATAAAATGATTACAACCTGCTGTAAATGTGAAAAGCTGTTAGAGAACGTCTTGTGTGTTATCACTTGTTTGTTAAGGGTTGTTAACTTTTCATTCACAGGAAGTTGGCAGCATAATTGGGAAGGTAGATATATATATATATATATATATATTTTTTTTTACATTCGTTCATCCTGCTTGTCTTTTTTGTCTTTTTTTCCTCCCTATACAAAACTAATCAAGTTTGCTGTTTTATATTTTCCTACTTGATTCCAGAAAGGAGAAACAGTAAAGAAGATGAGGGAGGAGGTGAGCAATCCCTTTCACATCTGTGATGTGAAAACATGTACATTTGAATGACAGGCAGATAAATTACAACAAATTGAGGCTGGAATAATTTGTTTCCAGAGTGGTGCTCGGATCAACATATCAGAGGGATCATCTCCAGAGAGAATCATTACCATCACAGGACCTACAGAGGGCATCTTCAGAGCTTTCTCCATGATCGCAGAGAAGTTTGAGGAGGTACAGCAAAACAAATGTGCAACATATGGTCACTAAAACTCTAGTGTTTAATGTGAGAATTTACTAAAGATCCTTTCAAGATTTTGCCTGAAGTCTGAAGGACACTGAACGCACCTTTCCCACAGTCTTGCAAAAAAGAGACTTGTCAGATAAAGCTGACGTTCTTTCAGTCGGTGCTGAACACATTTTTGAATCCTCCTTCAGGATATTACTGCAGCAATGACAAACAGCAACGTGACAAGCAAGCCACCTGTGACACTACGCCTGGTTTTCCCGGGAAGCCAGTGTGGCTCCCTGATTGGCAAAGGAGGCTCAAAAATCAAAGAGATCAGAGAGGTAGGAGTCCTTTCCTTTTTTAAATTTTCTATCAGGAAGTTGTGTTTTTGCACCCTAACCGAGATAGAAAACCAACTCCCTGCTGCTTCGACACCTCAAATATCAAACACTCCAGTCAAACTTCCTGCCTTAAAATGTGTGTATTTTTTGGTTACTGCTCTTGAAGATCCCACTGATTATGGCTGTAAAGATCGGCAAAGGGTGAATACTCATTTTGAACGGACAATATTTGTGTACACCTCTTATAAATATTGGAACTAACATTGCTATTTGGCTTGCAGCTGCTCCCTGCATGTCAAAATGTATTCGGGGCAATTTGCGGGTGCTTGAAACAACATTTCAATCTGTGCTCTTTTCAGCAATAAATAGCCTTTGTTTTCTTCTGTTGTCTGGTGATGTTAAGACCACAGGCGCTCAGGTTCAGGTGGCAGGAGACATGCTGCCGGACTCTACAGAGAGGGCTGTCACAATCTCTGGCACTCCACAGGCCATCACTCAGTGTGTAAGACACATCTGCTCTGTCATGCTGGAGGTAAGCACTGTCAGACAGCAGATGATCTTCACGTTCAACAACTCTATTTAGGCATCAAGTATGTCACATTTGTTTAGGAGGTGGTAAAAAGTATTCAGTAGCACATTGGGGATATTTTCAGACCCTCCTGCAAGGCTGTATCTTTGTGTTCAGGTTGTTGTGGTTGGTCATCCTCATGAGATGTGCAACAATAATGGCACTGTTTGCTTGGATGTTCAATATTTCATTACTTTAATCATTGTTTTTGTCTGACATACCCCCAAATATCTGTCAGAGTACCCCGTAATTTGAAATTACTGATGTATACTATCTTTACATTTTTTAAATATTATTTATATGAGATTGAAACTAGTTAAAATGGAGTCCTGTAAGTTAAAGGAATAAGTTTAGATTTAAGTTTAGCATCAACTTGACATCTTTTCATTGTCAAAACATCATATCAATCCCCCATTTTCAGGTCTGTTCACACTTATCATAGGCTTCTTTGGTCCAAGGTCTCATGTAACTTTCTCAACCGATGAAAGGGGTATAAAAAGATTCAGCAGGCGATATAAAAAGGGATATGAAATGCATCAGTGCCAGGTAGAGCTCTTTTCTCAGTTGTAGCAGTGTATAAATTCTGCTTTTTGGTTTGCATGACTGTGCCTCTAGTCTCCACCGAAAGGAGCGACTATTCCCTACCGTCCCAAGACCATGACTGCTGGAGCCCATCCAGTATTAGCACCACAACACTCTGCACATGTAAGTAGCAATATGGGAGTTATTGAGCTGTGATTTTAGCAGCTTTGTTAAAAGCATGGCAAATTAATTGCTGCCTAATTGTGTGGGAGCTCCGAGTCATGCTGATCATTAAGCACATTTCACCACTAGAGGGACACATGTATGTAATTAGACCGCAATAAGCTCTTCATATTGTAATGCTGTAAGCAGTAAGATGAGCTAATGATCACATTAGAAAGTTTTTGGCCACGCTGTAATGTGTTGGAGACATGAATAACAGTCATTCACATTAATAATTCCACTACAGTGTGAAGCCTGAAAGATGTCGTGACTAAAGCTCATGTTTGCATGTGCTGGCCAGTTGCTGTCCTGATTCTGGCACCGTCTGCTCTGACCTATCAGACATCTGTTTATGTTATTTGATTTCTGGCCATGGTCAAAGAGGGGGAAAAACCGCAGATGACATTTAGATGAAATTCTATCAAATCCATACACATTAGAGCTATGGAAAAGAGGAAGAGAATGGATTTTTAGAAACACACTCACTGCACTGAGTTTACTTTTTATACTCTGTGACAAAATCACTGCACCTCTCACACATACAACCACATCTCTTCTCTTATTCTTTTCAGGCCTTTGCAATTCCAGGGCAGTATGCTTTTGCGCATCAAGATGTAAGTATGCTCATTTGAGTGACTGACACCCGCCCTAATGACCTACTCCCGCCCACTCCCTCCAAAGCCACCACTATACGCCCTCTGTGTACCCTACTCTTCGAAGATGAAACTTCAATAAACCTGATCTGTTGACTTTATTAACACTAACACACTGTAGCAGCATGCATTGATTAAAATGAAAGTCAAGATCTTTAGAATTCATGATCACTGAAAGCTTTGTAGCCAGAGATGTGACTGTTTTTTCAGATAACTGCCATGAGAAGCCAGCATGCTTTCTGAAGGAAATTAATCTCTTCACACTGACACTATCTGTGATGTTTTGTGAACTTCAGATTGGTTCTGTATTTGTAGTTGTCAACTCCTCTGAAATAATCCAGTTTGATTGGTTAGCTCTAACTTCCTTCCTACCCTGCAGTTGACCAAGCTTCACCAGCTGGCTATGCAGCATATCCCCCTCCCTTCCCTTGGGCAGAGCAACCCTACCTTCCCTGGTACGTACCCACGGCTCCCTGGGGAAGTCCATCTATCCCTCTGTCTTCACTCCTCTTCAAATCACACCATCAACACCCCTGTCACTTCAGAGCGGATCAAGGATGTCTCCATTCTCTCAGAGTTTACAGACACTCTCACAGGTTTTTTTTTTTAAGAAGGTGGCTTTACAGAGATGTGCGTATAACAAAAATGGCCGCATCTAGTTGTACCAGATGGAAACAAAAGAACAGTGAAGTTGTAAGGTTAAGCCACCCAACTAGTTTATTATCAACCTTCTTGAAAGTTAGTCACTGAAATATTTATAATCCAGGAGTATGACACAGATGGAAGCAGACAGAAGGAAAAACAAAAGTAAAACAGCAGAGTCCTCTGAGAGGGAAATGTGAAAAATGTCAGAAATATTTACATTTTAGTAAATATAGAACCATTTCTCAGTATTTCTCATACCCTCCCAAAATTTCAGCTCCATCTGTCCAATTTCCTTCTCCAAAACATCTGTCGACCCCATCCTTCACCTTTGCAACATTTCTCCTCCAAATCTAACATTGTCTTGGGCCGACCATCCCCGACCTCAGCCACCCCACGTACTCATATACTCTGCCACAACTAACTGAGGACAAAACATTACAACATTTTGATTATATAAGCAGGATTTGTGTGATAGAGCTTATGAAACAAGTTTATGTGAATGAAAATGTAGCTCATCTTATTGTAGCAATGTAAAATATGTGCATAGTATGTGTGCTGAATACAGTATGTGTCTGCCTAGATTCAAGATTTTCTTGCCATATGCCATTTTTCAAGTTTCTAATTTAGCAGTGTACCAGTGATAAAGTAGACAAAGTAGGTTAACTTGTCATGCAATGAAAAGTGGAAGCCATTAGTGCCATACTGTTATTCGCATTCCTTGTCCTACTTTGCAGGATTGGATGCATCTGCCCCCACAAGTTCACAGGAGCTGGCAATACCTAACGATGTAAGTGCCACACTGTTTTTGTTCTTCCAGCACTAAATGTGATGAGGAATGAAGACTCTTTGAACCCCAAAACATTCTCCTTCTTAGCCGCAGAAAGGGTTTTATGCTTTTGTCCTTTTAAACATGAATTAATGCATAAATACGCCACAATCATCATAAGTATTAGCTTGCTGTGGTTTGAATATTTCTGAAAAAAGTAAAGATATTAGTGGATCAACAATAGAAGACAGCAGTTTACTGGCTTGGCTATTTTAGCCTGAGATAAGATTATTTTCCTCCATAATCAGAATCAAAATCATCTCATGTAATCATAGGTTATATAGGTTTTATATTTCTATGGAATAACCAACAGGTCCTCTAAACCATACTATAATATGACCCACAGGAGTGTTTCAAAAATTAGCGCCCTTAGCGATGTCTTGGAATTACACAACCTAACCTCTGAAATGTGTTTATTCACTTTCTTGTTTTAGATGAGAAGACAGATAGCGCTCTCATATCTTTATATAAATATTAGGCTACCACCAGCAGCCAGTTAGCTTAGCATTATAGAAACGGGGATACAGCTAGCATGGCTCTGGCACTAATAACATGTTATATCTGTATAAAATGACAGGTTGTGGGTCCAGGGAGGTTATGTGTATTTCTTGGAGTCTTGATGACACTTTGAGATTGCCAGGCAACGAGCTTGAGACTCAAATAGTAATTTTTACACTTTTACACGCAAAATGTAACTTGTTAATAAGTGAGCTTTAGAGGTGCTAGTTGGCAGCCAGACAAAACCAGGCTAGCTGTGTCTCCCTGTTTACTGTCTTTGTGCTATGCTAAGCTAACCAGCTGGTGGTGGTAGCTTCATATTTATGGTATCAGTGTCTTTGTTGTCGTCGTTGTTCCAGTGACAACACAGTACCGGCAGCTAACATTTCATGTGGTCTTACAATTAGGCTACCGGTGGGTTATCATTATGGGTACAATGCATCATGGTGTTCCGCTGTAACAATAACACAGCTGGGAATGGGGTTTTGTTGTGTAGAAAACTTCCGGGAGTCCGGGCTGCTGTCACCATGTCATCTGCTTCCTCGTGCTGGTTTCCTGGAAAGCATGTAAACATAACCGTTTTTTCCATTTACATATTTCCACTCTCCCCTTTTCTAGTTTATTGGCTGCATAATTGGAAGACAAGGCAGCAAGATCAATGAGATTCGCCAGGTCTCTGGAGCTCACATCAAAATTGCCAGTGCCACTGATGGCTCAGCTATGCGCCAAGTCACGATCACAGGCTCGCCCGCCAGCATCAGCGTCGCCCAGTACCTCATCAACGCCAGGTAAGATATTACGCAGGGCGGACACGTCCAGCAGGGCATTGCATCGCGGCCTCGTGATAAGACAGCCAAGCTATTGAATAAGGGCAGAGATATTGTGCTCAGAGTGAGGCTGGATTTGTTCCATCTCGCTGCTCCGTTCTCTTGACTGCATTCAAATCCTGATTGTCTCTGCTTTTTAACACATTCCTTCTTTGATACTTATGTTTTATCCTCTTTCTCTCACCTCTCTTCTCCTTTGTCTCACCCATTCCTCCCCTTTTCATCTTTTTCCTCTGTCTCCTCTTAACCCTTCACCATCTCTACTCCCTCTTCCAAACTTCACTACCTGCAGCTTAGAGATGGCTAAATACACCATGCAGGCTGCTTCTTCTGCGAACCCAATTGACCTCAACATGAGCTTCTCTCAGTCCGCTCCCACTGCCTCCACTGCTGCTACTTCTATGGCCGTCCTGGCGGCCACCACTTCTTCCCCCGCCATTAACGTCCACTCTCCCTCAACCTTACAAACCATCCAAAACCAACATTACGCCGTCCCCATTTCTAGCCTGCTTGGCATGAAAACTCTCCCCCTCCTGGCTGTCCACCCAGCAGCCGCTTCCAACCTAGCTCAGGGTTTTTGCCCTTACACCACAAAAATGACAACCAGCATCAAAAAATCTGAGCGGCAGAAGTTTGGTCCTTATTGATGTCTGCTTTTTAAGTCTAGTCAATGTAATGGACTGGTAAGACAATATTAAACGATGAGAAATGAGGTAAGATTGAGCATACATATATAGGCGTCACACACCAGTGTGTGTACGTTTTGCCAGTGTAGCACTTGTTTTCCATAAATCAGGAGAATATTAGACAGACAGAAAAACTGGTAGTATCAACACATGTCCACATTAATTACAACAGGCAGCTGAGGTGCATAGTAACTCAGTATTACATTGTGGACATGCATACCAATGAATGTTGGAAACTCAGGCTTGTTTTCTAGTATCCTAGAGAAAGTTATTTTTCAAATGGATTTATGTGACAGAGCTTTATATGATGAAGACTTAATCCAGGAGATGTATTTTCCATGATGCGAATATTGACTTAGTTTTCTATTTGTGTGTCTAGTTTACAATCTTTTTTTTTTTTTTTTAGCTCATTCTAACTAGTATTATAAGACATTGTGCTTTGTTGGCAGCAGGCTGTTAAAATGTTTGTCTTGTAAAGTAGAAGTCAGTGTGTTATGTATTTTTTTTCTTCTTCTTTTTACCAAGGATTGTCAACCTAACCTTTCCTTCACTGTAGGCTCTCATCAGTTCTAACAGGCTTGGGTGTTCTGTAGTAGCGTTGTGCTGTTGCAGTTCTGATGGGATTATCCTAAAGCCACATTGGATTCTAGTGGATTTCACTCTACTGTAATCCTGTAGAGCGGGACTGGCCTAACTAACTCATGTATTGTTTCTGTACGCTAGCTTGTTTCTTGTTTATTTCCCAACCCAAATGACTGGAATGCTTCAAATTTCAGCATATGAAATGGACGCTGAGCCGTTATTGTAATACATGTTTTATTCATATGTTTCTGGTGTGGGTCTTCCCACAAACAAGGCAGATTTGAAAAAATATTTGTTGATGTAATGACTTTTAAATAAATGGGACTTTTTATGAATAAAGATTGGTTGTTTTTTTTAATAATTTTATTAGTGAAGAAAACCTTTTTTTACACAGACACCCAATACAAACGTGTGCTCGGATGATTTATGTATGCATTGTTTACAAAGGGGCTTTGAGCTTTAAAGCACTTTTCCACTCAGCTGGAATCACAGTTAATAACTCAGAGAACATTTTGTATGTTTTTGCATAAACAATTATTTAAAGAGTTTATGCAAAGAGTTTATTTGATTTTGTTTTCACGCAGTGGATAAGATGTTTATTTAATTTTCGCATTTTGTTTAATATTTAAGTGGACTTCTAAACACACTGACATGAATAAGGTTATATTTATCTTGTGTTTCTGTCTGACACCCAGAATAATATGACTCAGAGCAAACACTTCATTTTTTCCGTCTTTTGATATTTTTCTCCAAAGAGGAAATGTACATCAGCCTGGAAATGGGAAACATTAAACAGCAGTGATACGGAAATATAGAAAATAAAGAGAGTGGGAATAACAGCCATTAGCAGGTTGAAACACACAGGCATTTACAGGTTTTGGCAGATATACAAAGACTAGACTGCACCATCTATGGTATTATGGATGCAGTTTGTTGATGGCAGAGGGCACAAAGCTCCTGCCCAAACAAACTTTTCAACCCGCCCTCTCCTGAAAAACAGAAGCAAACTCGGACTAACCTCACAGTAAATATTCAACACATGTTGTGGAAAATTCTCACGGGTCCTGGAAAAGAACAACTTATCCTCCAGTTGTCCGCTCAAGCATACTGCTAATAGGCAGGTAGGGTATAGTGAAGTCAGTCCTTGCTGCTCTGTGGCAACTCTTTAACCCCGTCCCTCTGTGAATCCGACTCCCCCCCCTCTTCTACTGCAGAAACCAGAAGGTGGGCATTTCTGTTCTTCCTGATCCGTGGAGTATACGGGTAGTGAGCCATGTGGGCCACGTCCACAGGAGGGCTCGAAACGCTGAAGTCGAGATAATCAATAGTTAATGGGGGCAGCAATGGAATGACAGTGAAGGATGACATTTGAACCTCGGGGAAGGTGTAGCACCAGAGAACAGTCCTGCATGTATGCTGATGGGTGCCCAGGGCAGTTATGAGTTCACAGCCAGCTTCTAATGCTATATTAATGATTTCCTTTTCCAACCTGACACAGGCAGGGGTGACGGGCCCCTTTTTTAGGCTTGCTGCAATAATGCAGTTTAAAAAAAAGCAATAACCACTTGGAAGTTCATAGCAAATTGGTAGGCAGGACTGTCACTCAACCCCTGATGAACAAATCCCTGCAACACTAAAAAATAGTCCTCTTGGGACAGACTTTGTCGGTTGTGCCTAATTGTATTTTTTACTACATGGTCTTTTTAAATAGGCTAGTGTTGTTGTCATAAAGCATGATACTTTATATAACGTTCTGTACTATATACAGTGAATCAAGCACGTTTTAGTGATTGTTAATTAATGATAAACATCTGGTTTATGGTTTTGAAAATCTCCTACATTATTACTATACACTTAAATGAACGTATCATGTTTTTATGACATACTGAATTGTTTTTGAGACCTTTTGGTGTTGTTTGTTCATCTATTGCATTCCTATCATATTTTTTTGAGTATCTATAATATTTTTTAAAGTATCTATTGACTTGTGTTTTTGGATGACAGTAAAGGGTTTAAGCGTTGTGCTGTAGGTTGTCTACCCGACCCAGTCTCATGGCAGTTTGTGAACTGGTGACGTTGTTTATCTATTGATTCGTGTACAGGGACACCATTTTCTCGTTTTTTTTTGTGGTGGTGAGCACGAATTTGAAATCAATGGGAAGCACCTTTCGTGATAACAGCACAATCACGGTAGCGAGTAGTGCTGAAAATCCGAGAATATGGAGGTTGGTTGGGGTGGTGGAACGGTCACCTTCCCATTATGTGGTGATCACCACGAAATAAACGATAAAAGTGTGTCCCTGTGGATGAAGCAATAGATCAAAGTAACGTGACCATTTCACCAACTGCCGTGAGAACGGGTTGTTCCACCAGTAGTGGAAGAAGTCAAAGTAGCAAAACCGCAATGTCAAATGTAGTCTTGCATTTAAAATGGTGCTCAAGTAAGCAAAGTGTACTTAAAGTATAAAAGTAAAAGTATGAGCGCTAACTAATGCTAGCATGCTAAGGTGGTAAACACGATAAATATTACCTGCCAAACCTGTCTCCAGGTGTGTCCGGGTCGGCTCAGTGAGTAGCTCAGGTGCACATATATAGGGAGGTTAATGCCTTGATGCAGAAGTCCAGGGTTTGAATCTGACCTATGACATTTTCCTGCATGTCTCCCTCCCCCCCTCACCTAGTTGCCCTATCAAAAGGCGGAAAAGCCCCAAAACAAAAAAAACATTGTCACTATGAGCATACAGCATGGCTCAGCTGTACGCTCTTTCTTTATATTTATCTGAAAAGTTACTAGCTGCTGTCAGATCATTCGTAAGAAGCACAACATTTCCCTCCTTAACCGATTGGATGAAGTACAACATTCAAATAGGCCTAATAAAGTAAAGTACATAAAGGTTAGTACGTGAGTGGGCTACATCATGCATAGTACATGAGTCAGTTCTGTATTGGACCAGAAAAGGTGCCAGTACCCTGATTCAGCAATTGCATGAGATGGTTATAGGGTGTGGCTTATGATATATTTATATGCATACGTATCAAGTAGAGGTGACCCTGAATAGTCGACTACTCTGAGGAGCCTGATTCGACTGCAAATCTCACAGTTTTGCAGGCTACATGGGGGGTGCTGCATGTTTGATTTTACATAGAATTGCTTAGTTTCGCCCAATAAATCATGATATGTAGCGTATTTCTGGAGCCGTAAAGCTGTAAACAGTCTATGATATCAGCCTATTTATAATACTGAGTATAACAATTACAAGTAAGGGTACTCAGGTGGACAAAAGTCAGAGGTGCCATGTGAGTACTGGCCCATTTCAAGTACTGGCATGAGAAGCTTAATAAGTGGATTCTAGTATTTTTTTTAGATTCAATACCCTAGCCTATATTTAACTTTAACTACCATATTCCAGCAATAGACAAAAAAAATCTCCAGCATTTATCAGCGGGAGTTTTATTTCCGGCAGTGTGGAGGAGGCTGTAAAACATTTAGACCTTCATTTTTGGTAAATGAAAGAGAGAGACGAACAGTTGACTGAAGAAAGGAAATGGAAAAAGAACGATCATGATGAGGGGGTGGTCTATCAACTCAGTGTTCCTAAAATCCTGGCCATGGCCCTGCATGATTCCTGATGTATTACAGTGACAGTTTTTAACTCCCCCCCCCACCCCTTGTGTAATATGCTTTAGTCTATCTCATTCTACAAATTGGCCGGTGAACAAACGGTGTCACTGAAACGACTTCCTAATTCTAGATAATGACGTGGAGTCATTAATCACAGCAGTGTGTGCAGCCTGCCTCGTGGACCGAAACGTCTTTAATTGACAGCCAGTTGTTTCTCACTGCCCCATCTAGCGGCCGGTCGGCTGAACGTGCCCCCCCTCTCTCTCTCTCTCTCTTTTCCCTCCCCCATTTATTAAATTATTTATTTTCTTGTCACCGTGAGAAATAAAGTGCTAGTGTGTGGCAGGGGCACCAGTGGCTGCGCGGCACTGTCAGCGGCGGATCGCCGGACACGGAGGGAGCGCGTTCACTCTCCGTGGCGTTCTAAAGTTGCGCGCGACACGCCGATGACCTGCGAGCCTCCTCTGGGGAAACTGTGCGTTTTCCCGGCTTAACGAGCGTCAGTTTACATCTCTTCACCACAGATCATTTGTTGCTGTCGTGGCTCCGCTCTCCGACTGTCCGAAGGCGGCGTTTCATCCCCGGCGCGCCGACGAAGACGCACACGCTCCCTGGATCCCAGGTGAAGTACAACCCGCCGCTGTTGCTGTGCGGGGATGGGGCTCATCACTTGTGCGTGTTGAGTCGTGTTTTACGCATCAACTTACTTTGCTGTGTTTTGTCTTTGAAATAGGTGTATTTCATAAAGATTTCACTCACCAACACACAGTAAAGCCACCACGGCTGCGTGGAAATGAAATGGCATCAAACGCTTTTATTTGCAAATAAGCTTGATTTAGGAAACTGATGCAGATTGTTCCAAACCTGCAGGGAAAGGCTGTTGCACCTGTGGAGGCTACAGAGGTGTCAGTGGAAGTGAACTGCTGCTGTTTTCTTGCACATAGGACTGAGGAAGCATGAGAGAGGGTTCAGTGGCTGCACAAAGACTCTGCCTGCTGCTCACACACTCCAGGATGCAACATCCAGCCTGTACACACGCCTCTGACAGAGCTCAGACACATAATACAATCTCCTCATCATTTCATCATTTCACATTCATGTCCAGAAAAGTAATGGCTGTTGAATGATTGCATCCTTTTCTGAGAACATAGCTGCTTGTTTTCACTGTGATTTTTTTTTGCAGTTATGATTGCTTGAATTGAGATTTATTCCCATTTTAATTTAAATGTCACATCTCTGACAGGGAAGAAAGTCCCAAAGGTTGCTTGCCATCATCATCATCATCATCATCATCATCATCATCATCATCATCATCATCATCACCATCACCATCACCTTGTCTTCTCTTCTGTCTGAGTAATATCAAAAGCCGATGTGCACTTTTCTCCTTGATACATTTCCTGCTCCAGACTTCTCCTGGCACGGCTTTGTGTATGAGCACATTCTCACCTTGTTCCACCGCAAATAATCTTAAGATTATATGACAGTTTTGCAAGGGCTGTTGGTTTTTCGCATTGCACGTTTAGGCAAACTTTCTTTTGATTTAGGTCACTCGTAAGATTTTCAGTCAGAGGATAAAATTCAATTAGGCAGCCCTGCAGCAATCTTCCCTCACTGGCAGATGGCTTAATACTCTTGGATCCTGCCTCAGTGTCCCTTATTTCTCTAATTGGATTTCATCATTTCACACTGTTTATTTGTTTAAAAATGAGTTTTAAAGCATGGCATCATTAATTCAATACTTTCTCAGCCCTGTCAGATCCAAGCCCACTAGCCACCACTGTCTAAACATTTCACATCTCGTCCCCCATGATCTGCTCTGTCATAAACTGAAGTAGACCTCAAAGTAAATTGTTGCATTCCCCGTGTTGCCATTGATGGCATGTTGGGATGCTGGAACAGTTTAAGTAGGAGAATCTGTAATGTGCAATAAATGAAGTGCAGGCAGCAGCGGAGAGGGCATATTGTCTGTCTGAGTTAATTCCAGCGCTGAAGAGACGGTTTCCCTCTCAATGACATCCAGTTGGATTTTTTTTTTTTATTCTCCAAGACACTGTGGCTGAGAATGTTTGCTTGTTTAAAGGGCTCATTGTCAGACTTAAACTGTGAACACTTAAACAGAAATCCAAACAAGAAGGATGCTGGGAGCCTCAGCGCTGCTGTATGACGTTTTTTTTTTAAATTATTTACTGTTACCATGAAGCTTTTCAGGCAGGACAAATTTGCAAATATTCTTTTATGAAGACCAAATGGTAATTAGAAGTAAACAAATAGATGAAAAAAACTTGTGTGTAGAAAATTCCTGGAGATGAGAGCACAGCCTCGGTACATTTGGCCCTATTAATAGCACCGGTGTGTGAGTGAAACAGCTATCAATCTCCCTGGGAGAAACCTGTCGTGACATCAAAGTAGAAAGCGAGGAGGCAGGTCAACTTTACACCACCGTGTTTTGTGTTATTGAAGCCTTGCCAGCTCCATCTGTGCGAATAACAGGATCTTTATTAGTCAAGGAAGAGCTAAAATTTCACTCTGAGCTCAGGTTGTTGTGTTAAGACTTATGGGCCTCGTTCGCTCTGCTGGGCAATGCAAACGACAATAATTTATGAGTCATAAATCAATGCGATGGTGAGCATCATTGAACCGTGAACCAACAGCCAGGTTGAGTCTCTGCTTGATTAATCATTGTTGCTGCACCTCAGTGGTCAAAGTGGCTGTGTTCAATAGCCTGAGATGTAAACAGAACTTTGGCCTTTGACAGAGGGATATATAACTCCAGTGATGGTAATGACTGAACCTGCTCCTGCTGGCAAACACTGAAGCTAATGCTGGGTTCATTCTCACAAGGGCAGGGAGCCAGCGCAGCATTTAAATGTCAGTTGAAAGTGGAAATATCGTCAGTAAAAAGTACTACCCTAATAGAAGAGCAGCATAACAAAATACAACTTTATTGTTGTGAAATCAGCCATTTACGGCGGATTTTAATTTCCTGCTGCTGCATGGTTGTAATTCCAAGGTAAAATCTTCAGAATAGGTGATAATTGCTGTTTACCGAGTCCTGAAAATCCACATGAGGAGCTTTCTGAAGCGAGAACTGAAAGATATATATATAGTTTTTTTTGTAAAGATTTTTTTTTGGGGGTGTTTTAGGGCTTTATTTATAGGACAGCTGAAGACATGAAAGGGGAGAAAGAGAGAGGGGGAATGACATGCAGCAAAGGGCCGCAGGGCAAAGTCAAACCCACGGCTGCTGCGTAGAGGAGTAAACCTCCGAATATGAGCTACCCAGGCGGCCAGAACTGAAATATTATAGCAAAAGAGAAACCTTTAAAAAAAACTATTCCGATCACGGTCTGGTCATTTTGCCTGCATTCATTATCCTTATATTTGACCTTATACATATGTATTGTACATCTGTATATACAGTATATACATAGAATCTAGAAGAATATATATAGAATTATATATATATATATATATATATATATATATATATATATATATATATATATATATACATAGTATGTATTAGGGCTGTGAAACGATCAAAATGTAATTAATTAGTTGCATATTTTGTCCCTTGATTCTAAAATATACAAAACAATAAAAAGTTGCACAAAATTCCGTTGCTAGGTAACGGTAGGCTAACGTTACCCGCGTTATCTCGTTAACGTTATCTCCCAAAATGCACTACAGAGCGCCACAGGAAGTCATTCCTGCCTGTGGCCATCAAACTTTTTAACTCCTCCCTCTAAGTGTCTGACACACACACACACACACACACACACACACACACACACACACACACACACACACACACACACACACACACACACACACTTAGAGAGGTTGAAACTGGACAATATTATCTGTATTATCTGTTTTGTGCAATAACACTGGCCTGACATGTGTGCAATCTCAAATACCACAATTATTATTATTATTATTATTATTTAACTTTTCACCATTCCAAATCCTTAATTATGTGAATTATGTAAATAATGTATAATAACATTCCTTTATGTAAATACCGTACGTATCCAATTCCTTATATTTCTTTATTTCTTGTATTTCTACACTATTTATAATATTGTGCAACTACAACACAGAGTTTCCCTTCGGGGATCAATAAAGTATTTCTGATTCTGATTCTGATTCTGCTAATTGTAGTGTTGACTAGTGTCCAGTGCGACGCTGTTTCATTTCCCTCCAACGTCCGTTTCAAAGCATCAGAGAGAAGCGAAGGCATCTAAGTGGCACCTAAATAAGTCACAGAAATCCGCGTTGCTATTTATTTTCCGGTAGATAACGGTCGTTAAGGCACCGGTGCCGTATTAGCACCCCGCCAAATAAAACTCTTCTGATCTACACGACTCACGTCGATGACATTCTCCCATTCAAACGGCGTAAAGCGACTAGTTTGCAGGTGTGATACTAATTTTTGTCCGGCTCGCAAGCGCAAACAAGTGTGCGCGGCGTGCCCGTTGTCTTGTTTCCGGTCTAGCTAGATCCGGTGTGGTGTTAAAGTTTTTTTAACGTTACTAGTTGTTACAACAGTATGTGAAAAAAAACTACAAAGTTTGCTAGGCCTAAAAGAACGTTAATCTCACGATGAAAAAACTGACGTCGTCAAATTAGGTTTGTGTTAACGCCGTTAATAACGCGTTTAACTGACAGCACTAATATATATATGTATATATATATATGTATATATATATATATACACCGTATACATACTGTATAGATAATTTAGTGTTTTTAAAAAAAAGGAATCTTCGTTAAAATACAGACTGATAGAATAGTTTGTGGGTTTGCTAATTTTGAAAACTACGTCGGGTAAAAATACACATTTTACATGCTGCTTATGTAGCTAAATGACAGTGATAGCGCCCTGTATTATATCTACAATGACTACATTGCCTGACAAAGATCTGATATTTGCCATATTGTTGGCAGTGGCTTTACTTTCTTTGTTGTTTGGGGTGTAAAAATATTAATAATTGCTTATTTTTTCCTATTAACCATCTTCACATTTTCTACATCTTCAAATACAATAGAGAAAAAACACAGAAATGGAAACTTGCCACCCACTTGGCTTAAATACTTGATAAAAGTGACAGTGTAAGGTGCATAAAGCATTGTTACTACACCAAAAAACGGGCTATATGTTTTTTATTGTTTGCCAAATAACAACATACAGTGTGTTATCCTACATAGTGACATTACTTACTGTATGGCTGAGGTCAGTTAGACCTCTTATGAACAAACCTACAAAGAGTTACACAACTCCAATACAACAAACCTATCTTTGATTTTGGAAGGTAGTGCATGTAGTCAACTCCAGTTACAAGTGTAGAGCATAGAAGTATAGAGTAGATGAAAATCTATTTCTTTTACAGCAGGAGCCTCTGAGACCCCAGACAGAAATAAGGTGTTATTTTCTGGGACATACTGTAGCCAGCACAAAAGTGAATCTAACCCTAGTATATTTATAAGTCACCGAAGGACTGCCTCCCTCATTGATACTGAGTTCTAATGATGGACTGTTGTATTTCATGGAAATAATGGCAGCTTTCTGCTCTTGGACCTGTCAGGCCTGAGGTTTGAACCGATTTCACATCTTTGGTTGAAGATGAGCTCAGTGGAGGAGGGTTAGAAACTCATTCTACCACATTAAACTTTGATCATATAAGTGCAGATGTTTCAGTAAGACATATATTTAAGACCTGTATTGTACTCCAGGGGAGTGTAGTTTTTTTTGCCAGTTCTCTCAAACACGCACACACACACACACACACACACACACACAAACACACACACTATCACTTCTCACAGCTTCACCTTGCATCGTTATTTATTAATCAAAAATCAATTAAAAAACACATTAGATTACAACGTAGCACAGCTAAGCAGAGGTCTTGGTTTTATTAGAGTTATTATAATGCATGTTTAACTACGGCTAGGCTTTCTGCCTGGTTCCCAAAACTGTTTTGTTCTAACCTATTGTACAATAGGTTAGAACATTGTTCCAACCTATTGTGCAAAAACATGCAGTACAAACTGCATGTTTTTGCATTTTGAAATTCAGAAGAATTTGACTGAGTTTGTTTGAAATTGTTCTTATATTTGCACTTTTCTTTTTAATGGAGCATTTTTGGCCTAAATTATAAGGCATTTTATCACTTCATGTCACTTGGTAATAGCTCGGACCACTTGGAACCACGCAGAGTCCTTTCAGTTGGTGAAAAGTTGTGGAAACAGTGAAACCACATGCCCACTCGGCTCTGGGCGGTCAACAAATGGGACTGTACCTTAAGATTAAAATACACAGCTGATTTTAAACAAGTGTTTATTTTCCAGAGATAATTGTTTGGAGCTGACAAGTGTTAATTGGAGAGTTGTTTTTCCACTTTCAGAGCAGATTTTTGCTCTGAAGTGGGTGTTGAAATGTGTCAGACGTGTGAATGAACTCAGTGATGCCGGCTTATATAAACTCTGGTATGCTGCTGACTAATGGCTGGAATCAGTAGAAGTCGTTACAGAGCATGGGCTGGTTCAGGTCAGGTCACACCTGTGCAGAGTTTCAGACTCTGTTGTTGGTTAAAACAGAGAGTTTCTACATCAGGTTTCTCAAATCTTAAAAAGACTACAGAAACAAGGTTGCATCAAGGTTAATCAAAAATGATGTGCTCATTACATGCAAATTAATACTTCACAATTTGTCTGTGTAATAGCCCATAGAAACAGCCTGTACCCTATGCTGCAAAGATGTGTAGATACTGTGTTCTATCTTTATGTCAGGTAATAGTTACGTTGTTTTCTTTCCAGCCAAACTGACTGCAAATATTCAAGATGGAGCAATGAAGCAAAAAAAATGAATCTGCAGGGCTGTAGTGCAAAGATCCACGACCTTTCACAGAGTGGCTTATATGCAACACTTTAAACGCAAGTTTGTAATCAGTTGAACCTGAGGAGTGGTAAGAAAAGGTATCCACGAAGGCATCGGTATTTATATTATTTTATTACAAGTACTTACTTTTCAATATTTATGGTCACAGGTTAATATAGTTTAAATTATGCTACAGACTCTTGCTCCATTACTCTAATTACACATTCAATTTAATTTTAACGTCACTTACACTGCAATAGTGTTTCTTGTATCATGGCAACCGCACTTTAAAATACCTTTATTTGACGCCATTTTGCTTACTCAGTCTACCATATTATCATTGTCTATTGTTTGCCTGTATTTCTTGTGTGCTTACTTGCTTGTGTGTTTTTGTTTTTTGCTTTTATTGAAAAAATGCTGCTGCTATAACAACAAAATTTGATGAATAAAGTATAATCTGATCTAATTTAATCTTCGAAAATGTTTAGCAGGTGCTGTATTAAAAAGGACATAATGTGTGTTTCAAGCCTGCATGTAATTTATGCTTCGTGGCTGACAATGAATTTGACATTTAGAAAATATGACATCTGTATTAGAGATGGCATTAGGCGGTAATGAATGTAGCACATCATATAATTTGCAGATCCAGAGAATCAACATAAGGTTGTAAAGGTTTTGTTTTTAATGGAATACAATACAAATAATACTACCCATAATAGGAATATGGCTACAGTTGTTCTATATTTAGACCCAAACTAACAAACAAGGCTGCCTCAGTACTTTCTAAGGCTGTGTGTTGCTCTAAGCTCAGAACCCATTTGTTTCTGCTGAAGGTGCACTTTAAACTACTTTACACATGGTTACAAATATAGTAGATTCTATTTTTAAGAAGGCTTTGTATTTTTATTTTTTAAACAGCAGGGCAAAGCAGTTTCAAGCCAAAGTTATTTAAAAATAATTAAACAGATTTGTTGGGGACCTGACATGTTTCAAAAAATGCAAGTAAAAAACGGTTTTATGTGGCAGGGCGCCTTTAATCCTTCATAGTAGCATGTAAACACGTTGCAATGCTAACATGTTCACACAAGGGGTATTTTGATGTGAATTTGCTACATTTGTGCTAAGCGCTGAGGTAAAGTAACCTACCAGTGGCTGGGTTGGCTCAGTTGGTAGAGCAGGCACACATTTACGCAGAGGTCAATGCCTCGGCGCAGAGGTCAAGGGTACGAGTCCGACCTGTGATGATTGTCTGCATGTCCTTCTCATCTACTGTAGCTGTGCTGTCCATTAAAGGTGGAAAAGCCCCAAAAAGGACTTCCAAGTTATAAACTGGCAACATTACAAAACCACAAGTGGCTTTTACATACTGAGAGTAGGAGTCTGTGAGTTACTGAATATAGCCTCTGACAAGTGGAATAACACTTTGTACATGCGGAGAACATCAGTGTGGCTCATTGATGTGTGTTTGAGCTACAGCGGAGCTCCATGTCACAGAGGAGTGAGTTAAATGAGAGTTTTGACACAACCACGTACTACTTGTTAGTAGGATCAATGTGTGTTGATGTGTGGTGCTACCGTGGTGCTGTGGCTAGTTTGTGCCCCGTTGACAACCAGCCTGAGGGCCACCCAGTACTCAAACCTGAAAGAGAGCACAGCACAGCACAGCCCAGCCCAGCCCAGCACAGCACAGCACAGCACAGAGGCAGCAGCAGTGTGACAGCTAGTAACAGCTGTTAAGGTGGAGAGGTGAGGCTGAGAAATGCCAAATGAGGTCCTTTTACTAATGAGGCCTGGACTCATATCTCTCCCTCTCTCTCTCTCTCTCTCTCTCCTTGTCTCTCTCAGCTGCACCAGCGTTATCGGTATGCACCTCGTTTCTGCTTCCTCTCCGTTCCACGGCAGCTCCAAGGATTCGGCCTCAAACATAACAATTCAGCTAAAACACCGCACAAATACCAGTGGCGTGCCAGAAGTCAATTTCAGCCCTTTTTCCCTCAGACTCCATCAGAATTCATGAATATCAAAAAGCATGACTTAAAACATGTAGAGAGACTGTTGCTCTGTAGGTAGAGCTGGATGGAAGGAATGCAGCATTATCTCCGTCTTTCTGTGTATTACCAGATGTATTTGCTTACGGCCTATTTAATGCTTAGTTGCTTTTCACCTCCTGTTTAGGGCTCCCAATCTCTCTGTTGGAAATTAGCTGTGTGCACTGAGTTTGACAAGGTAATCAACTTGGTAAACTATTCTTAAACAAGCAGAGGCAGGACTTTACATTTAATTGTTGAGTCAGTCAATTCGGCGTAATCTCACCTTTCAAAATGAGCTGTAAATGTCAACACGGTGGCAGCCCGTTAAACGGAGCTCAGCGATGACACCGAACATTTGGCGAGGAGGAAATGAATGGAAGTAGGCCATCGAACGCAGCAAAAGCATCATAGCAAGACGTCAATCCAGTTAAGCAAGAGACAAAAACACAAAGCATTGACTGCAGCTTTTCCAAAAATGTGCAGTCTCTGCATCGCCTGCAGTTGATCCTGGGATTACACATGACTTGACTTGTTGTACACTGACTCCTCACAGTGCTGAAAACTGTGAAGGAAGAGATGTGCTTTTACTTTTGATTAAAACAAACCAATGAGATATTTAGGATGCTTCTTTTAGGGGAAATTTTGATGCACATCGACACTTTGCAAAAGATCTGGCTTTATTTTGAAATTGATATGGCTTCTTCTATCAGCTATGAGAGATTCATCTTTCCAGACGGGAATTATGTTCTATTTTCAAATCAATTTCTGCTTTTGTACAGTTAACTGTGATTCCTTTTTTTTTTTTTCAAAGCAGACATTGATCCCGAATCTTTGTTCCATAAGAAGAGCAGGAGCGTAAGAGTGTTAGATTCAGGTTCCTTTTTTGGTCATTTTCCGTTTGCTGTGTCTCTGCTGGGAGTGATTGATGCAGGGAAGCGTTACAGTATGAAGCGGTATTGATTTCCTAACACAGACCTAGCATACTCCCTTTCCTGATGATCCAAATCACAGGCTTGTGTCACACTCAGCGGGATGCTTGCTTGACATGATGGAGCAGTGCGCCAAAGTCGCCTGAATTCCCTGCACTGCTCTAGAGTCTAAATTAAACAACCCCCCCCCCCCCCCAGTCTGGGATAAAAACTGACAAAATACTGAGCGTATAACCCCAGTTTAATTTTCTCTTTCCAGACGGACTGGCTCACACCTGAGATGTGAAGTGTGTTATGTGATCCAAGGTGTTTTCCCACCTCGCTGGTGGTGGGGAGAGATGCTGCACTCCGTTGCCATGACAGCAGAAGTTCTCTTTGTTCTTGGTTTTCTGATGGGCGGCGCTCAGTGTAACCCTATAGCAACCTTACCAGCGAGCCGAGAACGCCTGGAAAGAGTGTTGACCCAAGCCAGGGTGTATGGCCATCAGGACGAGCAGGCCCCCGAGGAGCCGCTGAGATACGGCGCTCAGCAGCGGCCGGAGGAAACCAATGCTTTGGCCTCCGAAAGGAATGCTTCGAGCCGTGCCAAGTCGTACCTCAGCTCCCAGACACGAGGCTCTAAAGGCGGGAAGCCTCAGGAGCTGTGGACTGAAAAGGACAGCCTGAATCAAATAGACGAGGGCCCCACCAGTGACGTCACCCTCTCCCTGGACGCCATTGACGAGTACGCCTATCCAGACTACCGGGGGAAAGGCTGCATGGATGAGAGCGGCTTCGTGTTCGCCATCGGGGACCAGTTCACCCCGGGCCCTTCAACGTGCCCTTGCCTCTGCACAGACGAGGGCCCTCTGTGCACCAAGCCAGAATGTCCAAAAGTTCACCCTCGCTGCATTAAAGTGGACACTAGCCAATGCTGCCCGATGTGCAAGGAGAAAAAGAACTACTGCGAGTTCCGGGGCAAGATCTACACCTCGCTAGAAGAGTTTAAGGTGAGCCCATTAGCTGCCTTCACTCATTTCTGACATGCTTAAATTAAAAAAAAAAAAAAGTGCTGACAGAACACTGCTGGCAGTTCAATGTAGTTTATCACAGGCACTACACAGAAAGTAAAAGTTACCTTGCCTCACAGCATGCAAGTGAGCAGGCAGGCAGATTTATAATGGCAAAGGTCAGCACTTGTCTTTTTTTCCCTCACACAAAGCCTGAATATTACCGGAGGCTGACTTTAGCAATCCCCGCTTCAGCAGAGTGTTTCCATATTCAGTTTGTTGATACACATGACAGAGTTCCAGTTATAGTGATGTTACAACTCTGCAGAGCACACTGCTGCATGTGGGTGTTTGTGAAGAGACACAGAGATACATTGGCCTGATCTTTCATGTTTCATCTTCTGACACCTCTTTAAAAAGGCTTGACTCAGGATTGCACCGCAATCTTGGTGATAGCTAAATGTACCCACGCCTAAATGTACCCACGCCTAAATGTACCTGTACCATGCTTCTCCTTGCTTTGTAATGAGTGTCTCAGCAGGAGGTTAAGGCTAATGTGGGATTTTCCTTCTCTAACTCACTGTGTTAGCGAGTTGTGTTAGTGTCAAGTCTCTGCTAAGGGAAAAGTACAGGAAGCTCTACTTTCTCAAGAGACATATGTCAGCCTTTGTGCTGTGCGGTGTGTGTGTGTGTGTGTGTGTGTGTGGGGCTTTGATACTAAGCAACAGGCAGTTTTTTTTTTTTGCTTGATTGCTAAGTTCTTGGTCATCGTACTAAATGCTGCCTGGCTCCATTTTACACAGTGAAGTGCTGTGCGGAGGCGCATGCCTCTGAAATCTACAGCAGCGCTGGTGGAATTAACCTCTGCATTCTTGTTGAGATTAAAGGCGTGTGACTTTATACGAGCGGCTGTTAAATGAAGCCTTTTGCAGTTAAATCTAATTCAAAATATCAGTCTCGGCTTTTGTCCCACATTGGTTTTATTATTTAAATACAGGAAAGTTTGGACAACCCATCATTTCTAATGTCTCTGTTCACGCACCTAGAAAATAGGAAGCATCTTTCTTTTGTTTCCCATTGCTATTGATTTCTCCATATCCTCTGATTGGATAGGGAAGTTAAATTCTCGACACGGCTCTCTCTCAAACGGGGCTTTAATTGGCAATGAAGGTTAGAAGGGTGGCACTTCCCTATAGATTGTGTTGTGATGTTGAATGCACATTGTACAAGCCAGACAGGCAGGAGTATTTTGTGTGTGTGTGTGTGTGTGTGTGTGTGTGTGTGTGTGTGTGTGTGTGTTTGTGTGTATATTTAAAAGACAAACAGAGAGACAGAGCTGTATATAAAAAGAGACAGACACTGAGACAAACAAAGAGCCAGACACATAGATAACAAGAAATTAATCAAGAGGAGAAGACTCTTCATTGTCTGTGTGTGTGTGTGTGTGTGTGTATCTGCGTGTGAAAGGGTTATAAGGGTGTTAATTACTATTTATTCTCTGCTATCCAGGTGTCTCCATGTGAGAAGTGCCGGTGTGAGCCAAGTGGGGAGGTGTTATGCTCTGTGGCAGCCTGCCCGCAGACTGACTGCGTCGATCCGGAGTACGAGCCTGATCAGTGCTGTCCCATCTGCAAGACTGGTGAGCGGAGACAGTTTCTTTAAAAGAACAACTACTACTAAAATACTTTGTTCAAGTTCAACCAGTCTGCTAGTGGTGGCTGCGGAGCAGCTCAACTCACAGCAGACTAGTATCAAATGTTTTTTTCTCCAGGGGACCTCAGCAGGAGTTATGAGGCAAGGCAAGGCAAGGCAGCTTTATTTGTATAGCACATTTCAGCAACAGGGCAATTCAAAGTGCTTTACACGAAATCAGTGAAACAGATAAAACACAAGTACAAACAGTTAAAAATCATAAACATTAAAAATTAATAAAACACATGAATAGACAGTTAAAAACAAAATAGAAACATTAGGACACATAAAACACAAAAATAAAAGTTACAGTGCAGCATAAGAAATTTAAAGAAATGAGCATTAATTTAAAGAAAGGCAGCATCAAAAAGAAAGGTCTTCAGCCTTGATTTAAAAGAACTGAGAGTAGCAGCGGATCTACAGCTTTCTGGGAGTTTGTTCCAGATATGAGGAGCATAGAAACTGAAAGCTGCTTCACCCTGTTTAGTTCTGACTCTGGGGACAGAAAGTAGACCTGTCCCAGATGACCTGAGAGGTCTGGGGGGGTCAAAGTGTAGTAGCAGATCAGAAATGTATTTTGGACCTAAACCGTTAAGGGATTTATAAACTAGCAAGAGTACTTTGAAAATCAATTCTTTGAGACACAGGAAGCCAGTGTAAAGACTTCAGAACTGGAGTGATGTGATCCAGTCTCTTGGTCTTAGTGAGGACTCGAGCAGCAGCGTTCTGAATCAGCTGTAGCTGTCTGATTGATTTTTTAGGGAGACCTGTAAAGACCCCGTTACAGTAGTCAAGTCTACTGAAGATGAAAGCATGGACCAGTTTTTCCAAGTCCTGTTTACACATAAGTCCTTTAACCCTTGATATATTCTTAAGGTGATAGTAGGCTGACTTTGTTATTTTCTTAATGTGGCTGTTAAAATTCAGGTCTGAGTCCATGACTACACCCAGATTTCTGGCTTTGTCTGTTGTTTTTAAAATTGTTGTTTGAAGCTGAGCGCCGACTTTTAATCGTTCCTCTTTTTTTCCAAAAACAACCACCTCAGTTTTTCCTTCATTTAATTTCAGAAAGTTCTGGCACATCCAGTTGTTAATTTGTTCGATGCACTTAGTCAGTTTTTGTATTGGACTATAGTCCCCTGGCGATAAGGTTATGTAAATTTGTGTGTCGTCCGCATAACTATGGTAACTTATTTTGTTTTTCTCCATAATCTGATCCAGTGGAAGCATGTAGATGTTAAACAGAAGAGGCCCCAGAATGGAGCCTTGCGGAACTCCGCACGTCATATTTGTACGCTCAGATGCATAATTACCTATAGACACAAAGTAATCCCTATTCTTTAGGTAGGATTCAAACCAGTTTAGTACTAAGCCAGAAAGGCCAACGCATTTTTCCAATCGGTCTAGTAGTATGTCGTGGTCGACCGTGTCAAATGCAGCACTGAGATCAAGTAATACTAAGATTGAAATTTTGCCATTATCTGTGTTAAGGTGGATGTCATTAAAGACTTTGACAAGAGCCGTTTCAGTGCTGTGGTGTGGTCGGAAACCCGACTGAAAGGTATCAAAACTGTTGCTTAGTGACAAGAAATGGTTGAGTTGTTGAAAGACTACTTTTTCAATGATTTTACTTAAAAACGGAAGGTTTGATATTGGCCTATAGTTGCTCATTAGTGACTTGTCTAGGTTGTTCTTTTTTAATAGTGGCTTGATTACTGCAGTTGTCAGGGCCTGTGGAAAGATTCCTGAAAGAAGAGATGTGTTCACAATCTGTAGAAGATCAGAAGTCAAACAATTGGAAACATTTTTGAAAAGTCCCGTTGGTAGAATATCAAGGCAACAGGTCGAGGTTTTCAGATGTTGAATAATGTCCTCCAGGTTTGTATGGTTGATCGTATGAAATTCTGTCATATTGGGACTATTTTTGCTTGAACACTGTGACAACACATATCCTGAACTTGATATGGAGGCACTGACTGTTTGTCTAATCTTTTGAATTTTGTCTTTGAAGAAGGAGGCAAAGTCATTGCAGGCCTTGGTAGATAAAAGTTCAGATGCTACTGGTACTGGAGGGTTTGTTAACCTATCAACAGTAGCAAACAAAGCACGTGAATTATTATTGTTTCTGGAGATAATATCAGAGAAGAAGGACCTTCTTGCATTCCTCAGTTCCAAATTATAAAGTCGAAGTCTCTCTTTATAGGTGTTATAATGGACCAGGAGATTTGTTTTTCACCACCTTCGTTCAGCTTTCCTACACTGTCTTTTTTCTGTTCTCACCAGTAGGACATTTCTCCATGCAGATCTTTTCTTACCAGAGACAACTTTGACCTTAGTGGGAGCAATGGCATCAATAACATTTGTAATTTTACAGTTGAAATTATCTACATGCTCAGTGACTGAGAGCCCAGAGAGGGCGGGTGTGGAGGAGAAAAGCTGAATAAATGTTTCACTGGTGTTTTCAGTGATATACCGTTTTCTGATTATCTTTGTTTGGACACTTTTGGGCACAGAGATAGTGCCGTTAAAGAAAACACAGGAATGATCAGAGAGAGCAACGTCAGTCACCACAACCTTGGAAATGTTCAGACCCTTTGAGACAATCAAGTCCAGAGTGTACCCCTTATTGTGCGTGGGCTCTGTTACATGCTGAGTCAGTCCATAGTTCTCAAAAACACAACACAGTTCTTTGGTCCCCCTGTCCTGGGGGTTGTCAACATGAATGTTAAAATCACCCGCAATGATTACACAATCAAAGTTAATACAGATTATAGACAGCAGTTCAGTGAATTCATCAATGAAGGTTGCACAATATTTAGGTGGCCTGTAGATATTTAGAAACATTGCTTGAGGGGAAGATCTTAATTGAAGAGCAACATATTCAAAAGAAGCAAAACTTCCATAGCATATTTGCGTACAGTGGAATGAGTCATTAAACAAAATGGCGACTCCACCTCCTTTCTTATTCACTCTATTCTCGCTCATAAAACTGAAATTAGGGGGAGCGGACTCGATGAGAACAGCAGCACTGTTATTATGGTCTAACCAGGTTTCAGTTATGAGGGCAAGGTATGATGATTATGTTACTGATGCAAAACATGCAGCATGTTGCACTACTGCAGTCTCTTGCCATATCAGATATTCAAAGTAATTAGATCTATTTCAGTGAATTCACACCGAAATATGGTTATTCATTTATGGCCTGTGTTTTTTAAAACATGTGCTTTTGTGACGTTTTCAGTCTTCATTTCTTAAAAGAGGAGGGCTGTGTACGTTCCAAAATATGTTGCTACCGTCTGGTACAGAGATACTAGGGCTCGTAGGTTTATGATCTCGTTGGTTTGAAATGCTTTGGCCTGTCGGAGAAGAAGGAAATTCAGCGGCTCAGATTCGATTATCTGAAGTTGTTTCGGATGATTCCAGACAGCATGTCCTAGATTATGTCCCCTTGTTTTCTTGGTGTGACTCTAATGCAACATGGCAACGTCAGCAACATTGCTTCCTTCAGCAAAAAGAATGATGACTTGCGATATGTACTGTATCTCTGACTTGGAATCTCAGCGTGGCGCAGGCTGCATGCTATAAACAAGAGCAAGCAATCTGCATGAAGACAAAATCCTGGTGATAGTTGTGACAAGTTGTACAGTATGCTCCACATAAAAAGGCTTTGTCTGTATGAGCCACAGCATGACACTACTGCTTGTGTAAAACTGCAAGCAAGACATTTGGATTTTCATGAGGTTTGTTGGAACTGAGCATTTACACTCTAAATGATCAACACAAGAGAATTAGAAACAACAGATTGTGCAAGTGGATTTACATAAACAAGGTTAATCCTCCAATGAGACAAAAAAAAAAATACAAAAACATAAACTGGATGAAATAAACCACAAAACGACTTATTCAGCTTATGAGATAAGAATAATAAAACGATTGATCCCACAGCAGGGAAATTCACTTACAGCAGCTCAAGAGTCAAAAAGCAAAGGAAAAAAGTGATTGAGGGATAAATAAAATTGAAACAATGAAAAACAAAACATAAATTAAAGAAAAGAAAATCTCTAATCACCTTTCACTTACTGTGTCCAGATATGTCCACCATGATCAATTGGACCCATAATTGTAAGACACACATGGTGTGTACCATTGTGCTAGAGAAAAAAAGAGACTGTAAGCCTACATGTATTCAGGAAAAGATGTGACTACCATCTACTCAGTTCATTTTTAATTACATCCAACATATCCCATAAGCATTATGCATCTATCATTTTAGAGTTATAAAACATTATAGACATGTAATGACTTTCTGTGAGTAGGTATCAATCAAATGTTGTCCCACTCAAATTAAAAGTCTGTCTAACAACCTCCAGAGACAGAGTTGAAAACATTGGTAGTCATGGAGCGTTACTCACTCTATTAATATTTGCCTGTTGTAATCTTGGGGAATACTATACATTTTGGTCCTTTGTTCTTTTTTTTTTTTTTGCTGTTCACCAACTTTTTAGATATGCACATATTGATCATGCTGAAAGTGCTTTGTGCAGAGTTTGGGCAGCGCTCCATGCTGTCCCCTGTGAAATACTCTGCTGGGTTACATCTGCAGGCACATCGGTCTAGGAGACAGATGTAGACACAGTGCAGTACGCTATGTGCATAGATGTGGCAGACGGAAGACAGTGTAATCAAAAGTCTCACCAAATCCACGGGCTCATTCAGCCGTTGAGGATTTTCACTTTTAAGGCAGCATCAGTCCCTATTACCATGAGATTACCACACATTGCCATTCAATAAATAAAGCTCACTGTGTTTGAGACCCCGAGTTACCTGACCACAACTAACACTGTCACAGTCTGAATAATAAATAAAAGTAAAAGTTAAAGGGGCACTACACATTACACATTGAGAACAGTTGACTCATCATGAGGAGTACTACTCAGCCGGTGAAAACACCTACAGCTGTAGAATTCCTTTGGATGTGCTTTCTAAACCTGCACTATGAATTGGAGCTTGCTTTGCCAGACCGTCCTCTAAGGCGCTGCGGAAGAGGGTATAGCTAGTCCAAACAGCATCCCGGGATGGGAGAAAAACGTGCTTTGGTTTATTGGCGTTTCATTAAACCAATCACAGTGTCCATGAGCAGCGCTATGCACCGCACGGAGCCGCTGCAAAGTAACCTCTGGATGGAACTCGTCTTGGTGGAACGTGTAGGTTCAAAAGTTCTAACGTAAACATAAACTAATTTTACGTAAAATTTACAGTAACTTACTGGCAATGATTTGCCAGTAAGTTACGGTGAATTCTTTTTGCAGCAAAGGTACAGTACTTCCATTTACAGTATTTAATGTAGTCACTGTAAAATACAAAGCAATGAAACACAACATAAGATAAAAAGTAGTTTACTTTCATATTTATAGTACTATTGTGGCTTTATTGTGATTTTTTGAACTATAATGCTTTGACTACTGTGATTTCAACTGTATACTTTGACTACTGTGATTTTTTTCATGTCGACCAGGTTGTAATGTAAACTTTACAGCATTCCACTGTAAAAATCATATACAGCAGTGTTACAGTGTAATCTAAAGTAAATAACTGTAGATATCACAGCCATTGTTTACAGTGTTGTTGTCCTGCGAGCAACATCTCTGATTGGACAGATTGTCTAGCTAGCTGTGTGGATTCACCCTGCAGAGATCTGAGGAGCAGTTAACCAAGAAATGGACAATGTGACGCAGTTGTGTTCACGAATCCAGCGTAGTTCAAAAATCCAACACAAAGAAAGAAAGAAAACGGTAGCAGTCCCGGAAGTGGAACGTCGTGGATATAGACTAGGGGCTGGGCTGTGACCAGGCAGACAAGTGATTAATACAGTTGTGAAGTAGGCCAAACGGCTGTTTCTGGAAGTAAAACCCCCACTGTAAGTTCTCATTTAAAATGTTTCTTTTAGTGCTACCCTCAATGTTGCTCAACGAACACAGGATTTAACAATGCTATATGTCAATGTTATGTGGCCCTCAGTTTAAATCATTTCACCTACATGTGTGTTTCAGAGAAATTGTTTTTCTCTGTCAGTTTGGCATGGCGGACCGCTCTAAAGACTACAATACCCATGAACCTTGACCGCTGTTGCTGTGGAGAAAAAGCCAGGCAGAGGCTTTGTCGTTGAATTTGTTTACAAAGCACGGCACCCCAGTTGCTGAATTAATTTCAAAATGAGTCCAGAAATTAAATTATTTTAAGCTCCAGATTGTACACTTCTTGCAGAAATGCACCTTGGGAGTTGTAGTTAACTTCTCCCTCTAATTGTTTATTTAAACAGGCTTTTCCTTCAATTTTGTATCAAAGAACCAGATTTCTCTAATGCATTCCTTATTTGTACTGATGAATCAACCAGGCAAGTTTGGAGTTTCATTTAGCCACTTACTTTTTAAATTCACTAGTGGGGTATTTACCATAGACAGTATTAGAAATGGACAATGTGACGCAGTTGTTTTCAAGGGAGACCAGAAAAGTCTGTTAGAAGTACTTTTCCAGTGATAGCTGAGCCTTTCTGTGCAGCCTCCAACTGATCTTGACGACGTCGATGTGACGTGAGCAACCTGTTTGAAAGCTGTAAGTCTTCTGGTAGCTGTGCAAGAGAAATCTCAATCATTCCCAATCAGCAGAGACGGAGAGCGTAGGTATATGTAAGCAGACAACACAGGCACAGGCTAATTACTTCTAACTAAAATGCTAGTCAACATTAGTAGTTAAACCTAAGTTGATGTAAGTCCAAACTGCCTGCAAGCTTCTCTGTTCTTCTACTGTTTGGTACTGTACTATAGAACAGTTTTTACAAAAACGGAGCCACTGCTACGGAGCCAATACATGAGATACAAGGTAATGGAGACTTTTATACATTGTCGTGTTTCTTTAGAATAAAACAATAAATAAATAGAGTCTTTAAACTCTTCAGACGTAAAGTTTTTCGCTGTCAAAGTGGCGCCAAAATGAATGGCAGTCAATGGGATGCTAATGGCGGGCGAGTGCTAGGTAGCATCAAAATGGCGCCATAGGAGCTACGCTTCGTGGAGGCAGGCTTGCTCCCTTGTTATTTAATTTCAATTTCAATTTAATTTATAGTATCAATTCATAACAAGAGTTATCTCAAGACACTTTACAGATAGAGGAGGTATAGACCGCACTCCAGAATTTACAAGGACCCAACAGTTCTAGTAGTTTCCTCCAGAGCAAGCAACAGTGCGACAGTGGCGAGGAAAAACTTCCTTTTAGGCAGAAACCTCGGTCAGACCCAGGCTCTTGGTAGGCGGTGTCTGACGGGCCCGGTTGGGGTTAGAATGAAGAGTGGCAATAACAAAAATAGAAAAAATTAGTAGTTTGTAGCAGTTCTTTGTAGTAGTTCATGGCATAGCAGGACTCTGTGCGGCACTACAAGGCAGAGCAGGACGTAGCAGGACGTAGCAGGGCACCGCAGAGTGTAGCAGATGAACATGGCACCGCAGAACATGTAGCGGGACCATGGCGACAGCTGCTAACATGATTTTGGAGCCTCTCTGATCCGAGTGAACATGCTGGGGAAAAAAAGAACATAAGGACTCAGGGGAGTGACTCCCCGGAGCTAGGTTAGTAACAAGCATTTCTGGGACATGGATGCACATAAATGGAAAGATAGAACTAGTAGAACTACTAGTCTACATCGACAACATGAGGTCTATGGTTAACTGCTCTGGTTTTACGCACTGAGGAAGGTCTGGCAATGCGAGACTACCATGATGCCGAACAGTCTCATTCAGCACTACGGACAGCTCCCTGCACAGCGGGGTCTGGATATGCTAGACTTGGTATTTACTGACGTATTTTATGTTGTAGAGCAAAATTAAAATATCTCTTAAGCTTATGTTAACCACAGACCTTTTTTTCAGGCATCCCATTTAAAAAAAACTATGACCTTGAAACAACCGTGCAAAAATCTAAATTTCTGGGTTTTAGGACTCCTGCAGCACTCTAACAGTCAGGATCTTTTGGTCTCTGCTCCTTTGAGTTTGACCACATTTACATTTTTTTGTACCCTTTAAACCTGGTCGTTATCCATCACCCATACACCATGTACTTTGCTAAATTTAGAATTCTGTTCTTACATTGTCATGCAGGCTCTGTCAGCTTGGTCCCACACCCTTTTAGAGTAAATTTACAGGAACACAGTGATATTTATAAAGATTCAAAAATAGCCGTTGGCTGCATTTATGCCTCATTTGCGCAGCAGTCAGGCTACAGTGTTTTTAACGCAGCAGCAAGTGAGGATTGTCTGTTAAAAATAAGTGTATTTTTACGGTTTGTGCCAATCCTTTAGACTAACTTTCTCATGTGCTTGCTCCTGCTGGTGTTTTCACATACTCAGGATAGCTGTGAATTTCAGAGCTGTTAATTAGGCGGAGTTGAGTCTCGTTGTGGCAGAGTGTGTTCAACAACCTCGTACCGGGCAGGGAATACATCTGGCTAGGATTTGATGAACAGGGCTGATGTGGTTGTCACCGTGTAAACACTCTCAGCAATCACCAAACACATTTGTAAGTGTCAGACTCTGCACAAAGCCGGTCACCTTCCACTGGAGTAAATGGGAATAATTTATCAAAATCTTGTCGCTCTGAAGACTTAATTGTCACGTTTACGTTTGCGTTTGCAGTTCATTTCACGCTAGACTCGACACCATATAGTAAACATAACAAACAACATGTTAAAAAATGACCTACAAAGGCAGAAACCAATTAAATAATTGGATGATACAGTAATCGGACGTAAACTAAGATAGATGACTCTAAATGACAGCACTGATTTTTCCTTCAGCTCTTAATGCTCACACAATAAATTTTACTTTGTCTTTTATTTATGACGCCTCTTCGCCAAATATTACAGATGCCTTGATTTAAATGATGAGGATCATTGATTGCCAGCTCCCATCTCACCACTGTTAATTCCTGCAGCGCTCGATACGAGACATCGCCGCAGTGGTAGCTCCGTGATGAAATACGGAGGATGTAAAATAAGGTCCTTGGAGGCTGTTAGAGAGTTCCCGCTCAGGTGGGGTTGTCGGTCTTGTCCAGATGTTGTTTGAAGTGTAGACAGATGTTAGGACCTCCCAACAACCCTGATGTATCCAAAGTGTCACATCAAAGCTCCGCTCATTAATGGGAAAAAATTAAATAGTCATCCAGATGTGTAATGTCGCCGAAAAGGAAAAGTGAACTGTGCTAGCGTTAAAGACTGAGCATAAAAATATGCAGACAATGGAACAAAATGAGGTGAAAGATTGAGACATCGAGTCTGTAAAAAGAAAATAACTCAGATTGAGTATCTTATTCAACAAGTCATGCTGCCTTTTACCCTTATTACACAGCTAACGGCCCTTCTCCCGGTTACCATTATCATAACTATTGACATAAATCACAATGAAGTATTTTAATGTTTGATAAGTTCACTGAATATGTAAATGCATTATCTTGGCCTTTTCAGGCATGCAAAATCAATGCGTATGGCAGAGCACCCTGTCTCCGATGTGTCATTCAGCCTGTATGCGAGGAGACACTTGGGGAAGAGCCAGGCGAGGAAGATGAAAGTATCGCTAGCATCCACCCCAGACAGTTGTTCATGAATATCAAAGAACAGCTGTGAATGGAGGCAGGTTCTAATCATTTTTTACTCATTAACTCAAAGCACTTTGCAATTTAATGGCTTCATACCCTCTGAAGTTTGTGACTCGCTCGCCACCATAAAGTTTGATTAAACAATATTGATTCATTCAAAGAACACCTAGTCAATGCAAGTCAAAGAGGGAAAACAAGCTCTCTATACGTCGGGGTTTTCACTCCTGCTTAAAGCATGATGTTTTTACATTATATTGTATTATTTTTTGTTTCTACAATAGTGTTATTTTTGATTTCTACAATATAGGTGTGATGAGTGTTTTTTTTGTCAATTCTAAGCCAAGTGTTGTCTCTCTCTCGTAGCGTCTGCTTTTGAAGAATGCTTAGGAGGAAAAAAATCGATGTAGGAGAAGCCTCTCTCCTCAGCACCTCGGCCGTGGCTCCCTCCCTCTTGTCCTTTGCTCTTGCAGGGTATTGCCTTGGCAACGTGTGAGGGAACAAGTGGTGCTCTTCAAGTCTTAGACATTAGGGTCAACACTAATCTGGGGGGGGGGGGGGGGGGGGGGGGTGCGTGTGTGATAAACAGCCTGAACCTGAGCCAAAATCACTTCAAATAGAGCAACACGAGACATGGTAGCCTGGTTGCCAAGAGATGGAGACTCATTTAAATTACAAGAGGCGTGATTCATAGAGGGCCCTTACAGATGTGGCAGCTTTTTGTTTTTATTTTAAAGGTATGCACAAAGAAAAAAAAAATACACGACCTGAAGGAACGTTGTTTATGTGGATGTGAAATGGTGTGGTTTGTCAATGTGAAGCAGCCTCCATCTCATCTCGACTCGGGGAAGGATTAGTGTAGCAAACAGAGCCACTCAATAAATGCAAAAGTGAATATGACTCGACCAATATGGATTTCTCTGTGGACGATGCCGGTGCCGATCTTTAGAAATCAGTCAGCCGATGGCCGATACATGCTGCAGATTTATTTTGGCCAGTGTTTGGCTGATATGTGCTCTTTCTTAATCCTTTTTTAAAGATAAAATGTAACACTATTAATTACTTAAGAGACACAAAATCTAAACTTAAACTTAAACGCATACTTAAATTAAAAATGTATAATGTAAAAACAAATATTGTAGTTTAGTGCACTCAGCAGCATTTATCAAACTTCTGAGAAAACAAATCTACAAACTTTCATTAATACAATTAATTAACAATTTTAAAGTTCCCATGACATGGTGCTTGTTGGATGCTTGTCTTTAGACCTTAGTGGTCCCCTAATACTGTATCTGAAGTCTCTTTTATATAGACCTTAGTGGTCCCCTAATACTGTATCTGAAGTCTCTTTTATATAGACCTTAGTGGTCCCCTAATACTGTATCTGAAGACTCTTTTATATAGACCTTAGTGGTCCCCTAATACTGTATCTGAAGTCTCTTTTATATAGACCTTAGTGGTCCCCTAATACTGTATCTGAAGTCTCTTTTATATAGACCTTAGTGGTCCCCTAATACTGTATCTGAAGTCTCTTTTATATCGACCTTAGTGGTCCCCTAATACTGTATCTGAAGTCTCTTTTATATAGACCTTAGTGGTCCCCTAATACTGTATCTGAAGTCTCTTTTATATAGATCTTAGTGGTCCCCTAATACTGTATCTGAGGTCTCTTTTATATAGACCTTAGTGGTCCCCTAATACTGTATCTGAAGTCTCTTTTATATAGACCTTAGTGGTCCCCTAATACTGTATCTGAAGTCTCTTTTATATAGACCTTAGTGGTCCCCTAATACTGTATCTGAAGTCTCTTTTATATAGATCTTAGTGGTCCCCTAATACTGTATCTGAGGTCTCTTTTATATAGACCTTAGTGGTCCCCTAATACTGTATCTGAAGTCTCTTTTATATAGACCTTAGTGGTCCCCTAATACTGTATCTGAAGTCTCTTTTATATAGACCTTAGTGGTCCCCTAATACTGTATCTGAAGTCTCTTTTATATAGACCTTAGTGGTCCCCTAATACTGTATCTGAAGTCTCTTTTATATAGACCTTAGTGGTCCCCTAATACTGTATCTGAAGTCTCTTTTATATAGACCTTAGTGGTCCCCTAATACTGTATCTGAAGTCTCTTTTATATAGACCTTAGTGGTCCCCTAATACTGTATCTGAAGTGTCTTTCCTAAAATTCAGCCTTGTTACTATTACCTCTGTCAAACTTTCTGATTAAACATGGCACATAAGTAGTTTACATTGATAACTGGCCAGAAATGACCAATTTACTCTCAAATTCCCAGTCAGTTTAAATCAATTAATCTTTGTTTTTGTGTTGGCTAGAATGACAACTGTCGTTTGCAGATGTTTTTAAAATGTATCCAGCTAGCATAAGCTAATGTTAACGCTAAAACGCCGTCCGTCTCCAGCTGACTTCATCGCTTCCGGCAGATTACTTTTAAAACAAAAACAAAAAACTGTAAATGAGTCTTTTATGCGCAAATGATGCAATGCTGAGAAACTAAGGCTAAAGCTGCATGCTCCGGGCCAAAAGTCTGCATGCTCTACAGCTGATGATCCATGGAAACAGTGCAGGGACTGCAAGAGTGCAGCAGTGCTTGTGTCCTATGTGTCCTACATATACAGTATACACATGTGTTATAAAAACAAAAAATAATAAAAATGTTGTTTTAAGACAATGCTTCAATGTTTGCATTTTCAAACATGTAGCTTTTTTTGGACAAGGGCAAAGAATTTGAGGATTAGGATGGGTTTGGCAAACTGTTTCATGCAGATTGCTGCTTGAACCAAATAAAGAGAGTTAAGTTCAATTAGTAGTCCAATTATCGCTTCTTTTTAAAATACTTTAGTATACAACATATAATGATGACCAGTAATGAATTGAGGTGTGTGTTGTAACATTTTACACAAGGACTGTTGACCATGATGTAATCAGGAATAATAACTAAAAGCATTTCAGATACACTGGCGTGGGGAAAGTAGGACTTGTTGCATAATTTAATGGATTCACAAAAGGTATTTTTGTTCCGTTTTTCATTTTCCTTTTTGGTTTTATTATTTCATCACACAGCTACATTTTATTATCTGAAGGTAATTTTCCACGACTGGACTTCGGAGTGATGATTGCAATAGAGAAAGGTCACTATAATGAAGGTAATAGTCCCATTATGTCTTAACAATTACAGGACTGCTGGGTTCACTGAGAGTTTTTCAGCTTTGCTCTGCTAGGTCGATGTTAATTTTCTTCTGAATAAAAAGTCAACGTTAATATGACTTCCAATTACATTTTTCCCAAATAAAGAAATGGAGATTTTCCAGATTGACGTCAAAACTTTAAATGTAGTTATACTGTTGAGTAAATCTGTCACCTGGAAACTGTGATGGCTGGAGAGTCCGTCCCTGTGAAGGACATGGGAGACATGGAAAGAAACATTCACATGAGGTGGCACTTCCTTAAAAACTCACTTCCACTGTCTTTAACGCGAGGCGGTTCACGTTTAAAAGTCTGAAGCCGTTTCACGCAAAATCTCCGATAGAAATTATTTATATTGTTGTTAAATCAGTCTCTCTTTGCAAAGTTCTCCCACTTCCTGTCTTTACAAAGCAAGGGCATTTTTTATCCTGCATTTATAATGCAAATGTACTCAAGAAATGCATTAATATGAGTGATTTCTGCTATTCTTCTCTTTCCAATACCTTATAATGGAGCTCTGCACGTTTCAGAATGAAGGGATGTGATGATCGAATGTGTCCTCGTTTCCCCGTCCATTATCTGCCGCTGCTACAGAGCCAATAGCCACAGGTGCTAATGGCCATGTTTTTCACACGCCGCCCATGCCAATTTCTTACACGCTTTAGCGACAGTTAGGGTCCAACTGTTCGTGCACATGCACAGTCCATTTGTCTCTGCCTCTTGTTGAAAAGCTCTAAAGCGTTATGTGCCCATAAAAATCTCTTTTTGCCACAGAGAGGCACAGAAAGACAGAGAGTGATCGAGAGACGGGGATGTATTATATTAGTGAAGCAATGGCAAAGAGGTGGGTGTTATATGAATGGCAGATTAATAGCGTGACAGCAATGAGTAAGCACAGCGGCGGCGAATCCATGCATTAATTAACACAAATGAGTGTCATGCTCCTGCGAGTGACTGGCTGACAGGCGGTGGTTTAATCCCAGCTCCAGGAGGAAATATTTTACAGGAAGTATTTTTTTTTTTTTTTTAAACGATTTTCTCTCCTAGCCTATCCTTGACATGTGCGTCTTTTATTCGAGACATTGTGTTCTAAATGTCGCTAATGATGATGAATCAGCAGCGACAGTATTCTGGGCCACACTTGTTATTCAGATTGGGTGTGTGCGTGTTCATCTGAAGACTTATAAATGTGTTTGGGTTGACGTTTTGACAGGCCTCTGCAAACTACTCCCATTGATTGATGTGCCAGCACGCTCCTTCTGGGTGCTGCTGTCCAATGAAATGCAGTGGCTGCAGCTGAAAGACTCCCCATTTATCAGCATCTTAATTATACAACAGACCAGCTCAAGACCTTGTTAGTCTAAGGGAAACAGCCATTGTTATGCCATACCTGCTGATCTGGAAGCAATTTCGCAGTGTTTATATTTTGCAGCGTGGCATGAGAGATAATGGATGATTCATGAGATCTTTTTTGCAGCCACCGGTTGAGGACAGAGACACCCTTATGACACAAACGTCTTCCCCTCACGCATAGTACCACAGAAGGTGATGCTGTAGATCAGGGATCTTCAAGGTTTTTTAGGCCAAGGACCCCTTAGCTAATAGAGAAATGGAGTAGGGACCCTTTACTACATATACTGTATAACACTGAGTTGCATATTAAACTGGTTAAATAAATGGATATTTATATATGTTTTTTATACATTATGTTTTTTTTATGTTAAACATGCATGTGGAACAGTGAATCCTTAAACTTAACTGTATGGTTGCCATAGCTTCCACCTTGCCCGCTGTAGCCTAAGCTTATCTCCAATGTGTAAATTAAATGTTTTGTTTGTTTTCATTAACAGGCCAATTTATCTTTTCTGTTAATACGTTGGATTCATGTTATTTTAGATGTTCAAACATTTTAATTTTTAAAAAAAATTCAAAAAAGGATTTTTTTAACATAATTTGGCGGCCCCCCTGCACTAACTCTATAGACCTTAGTGGTACTCTGCAGTGGATAATACAAGGAGGATCTCTATATTTAGTATTGTCTTTATTCTCTCTTCTATTCTATTTCTTTGCACGTCTCTGTGCGGATTACAGGGCTTAGATCTTTACAACCACTACCTTCAACTTCAAAAATGCCATTAGTGAGATCCAATTTCCTTCAAAATAATAAAAAAAACAACAGTCCCTTGGGTGCACTTCAGAACTATATTAAAGCACTGTGTAACAGTGCTTAATTTGTTGTTGTTTTTTTAAATGCACAATTCCCACTCTGCATTCCAAGTCAAGTCTTGAAGTCAATGAGGACGGATGCCTTCAGCAAGATTTCTGCTTTAGTTGCGGTGTAGCCAATTTAAGGAGTGTGGAACCCAATACCATTGAATACCTCTCATGTGCGCATTTAAAATGGAATTAAATTTGAGTTGGAATGAAAAAAAAAAAACCTTGGGTTAAACGTCTGAATCCCAGAAGAAGACAGTGGAAGAGATAATCATGTGAACTCCTTGAGAATTAGTAATCATGCAAGGATGTTTCTGTTTCCCGAAGGCTGCTTGGTCTTCCAGAATGAAAAAGCTCCCATACATAAATCATGAGTGGTCACTCAGCTATTTTGACAAGCGGATACAAAGCCAATTGATGATTCGTGGCAGATTGGAGGGGAAAATGTCACAAACTGCTAATTCCACCTTTAAAGGGACCCATGTTAAATGTGATCAGCATTGGGTTCACTCTGAATGGACTCATGTCGGAAATCTTGATGCTTCTGTGTTTTTTCTGTACCTCTTGTAGCACTATTTTGGGAAGCAATCAATGAAAAGTTAGACAAGAGAGCTCATTTTCCACTGAGAGAAATGAAATGAAGGGAAGCCCATGTGGTCTCTTGTGTTCATTCTCTTCTTTGACTGCCTGCATTCAAGTTTGCCAGGATGTCATAAAAGTTATCTTAAAGAAACAAGATAGGATGACTACCAGCACTGAACTCCATAAGGAAATGTGGCCATTGTAACAGACATGGCATCTAAAAGTAACGGTAAAAGTCCTGTCCTACTTTCGAACTACGTTCCACAATGGATTTTCTCATAGAGGCTTTTCTTTCTTCAGTCTTCAAACTGAAATATGTAACTTGGTAATTCTGCTTGTAATCCTCTTATATCTTGTATACATATGCTCATATAAATGACTATCTCGCATCTTTGTCAGAGCATTGACCTACTTCAGCTTGTGTCTTTCACTAAAACAGAAACATTATTATAAGCTTGTCATTTAATGATTACAAAATATACAATACAATATAAAATACTTTTTGTTGAAAAAACACGTTAGGCTGTATTAGGCTTTTTTTTTTTTGCAAGAGCACAAGAGCAGAAGTATAATTTAGCATTGAATAACACTGGCAATATAATTCAGCTCTTTGGAAACTACAAAATGCACAGTGGAACGAAGGCGACAACACTTGGCATGAATATGGCTCTGTGCTCCGTGCTCTGTGGAAAGGTAATAACCTGAGCCATATAACCATTTATTGAGCAAACCCATTTGGCAAACTTAGAATGTAGAGAACAAACCCCTGGTTACATAAAAACAAACAAATAAATAAATAATCATGTGTGGGGTTTGAATAATAAAGGTTTATTTTAAAGTATATCAGCCACTGTAGGCCTACCATAATTATAAATAATTATGTGGCACATATATATATATATATATATATATATATATATATATATATATATATATATATATATATATATACATATATAAATGTACTTTCTTTTCATTACAATAAATAAATCATCATTCACAGCATTCGAGCTCATGCGTTGCGTGTTTAAATTTGCATTCTGATTTATTTACCACGTTCCTGCCAAATATATAATTGTTATGTTTCCCACATGCGTCGGGTTTTTATACAGAAATTCATTTTTCATTCACATTAGCAAGATTAGCCTAATAGCATATGACCAAACATGTTACATTATTTTGGATTTGGCATTAGAAGTAATCCGACTTCATCTGTAAGCAACACCAACGTTAAACCCGGACCTTGAAGTGGACATTTTGTTTAGTGGGGTCTAACCAGGAGAACTACCTGACGTCTTCACTGGTCTCCTCTCCGCCTGGTGCCATCGCCGACCTCAGGTCCGTCTCACTCGCTCCTCGCCTGTGTAGCTGTGTTCTTCTCCACTAAGACATATTGTCAACCAAACATCATGTAATGTGTTTTTCATTTCAGTTTTTCAATATTAATAATATCTTTTTTTTTTTAAGATTATTTTTGGGGCATTTTAGGCCTTTAATGACAGGACAGATGAAGACATGAAAGGGGAAAGAGAGGGGGGGGAATGACATGCAGCAACGGGTTGGAGTTGAACCCGGGCCCGCTGCGTCGAGAAGTAAACCTCTATAAATGGGCGCCCACTCCACCAGATGAGCTATCCGGGCGCCCAATATTAATAATATTAAGACATGAATCTGTTGGTATCAGGTGGCTCCTCCTACACTTCCACCCAATGTTAGACCTACTGCACATGTTGCCTTCCCCTGTCTTTCCTGACAGGCCTCTCACCATCTACGTATTTAACCATCTACGTATGTTGCATCCCTTGCCATGCTATCTCCTTTTCCGTCTTTTTTATTCTATTTGTAGCCCCCGACAGCTTTTTTTGTTTTATCCATCTCTTTCCATAGACCTGCTTGCTCAGCGCTCGCGGCTAACATTTAATTTCACATGAAATTAAATGTTAGCAATATGTTAGTCTGGGTCAACGCAATGATTCATAGGCTATTTATTCTTTTGTTTAATGTCACATATCAGGTTTATTAGCAAAAGGCTAAGCAAGAATTTATATTCTTAGACCTGCAGAATTTACAGATTGTTGCATTTCATAATTTACCTACATCCAAGCTGACAAGATGTCTTCAAGGGTCTGGAATTTCAAACTGAATCCTTCAAGCAGCACAAAATAATTGTGACTTTGAATTGTGTTTTCAGTCCTCATTTTACACATTGAACCATGTCCTTGGTGGGTGTTGTGGCAGAAAAATAACACTTGCGAGTGCAACCTCAATGACACCGGTATCTTTTCATGAAATTACCAACACCAACATAAGGAGGATTTTTTGTAGTGGATGTACTGTATCTGTATACGAGCCAGAACTTGAACAATAACACATTAAAGCGGGGGTAGCCAGAAGGGCCAAAATGCCAGAACTTGAAGTAAAATGAGCCATCTTCCTGCAGCTCTCCCTCTCCTCTACCTCTGTGCAGCCCCTCCAATAAGACGAGTTCTAATCATTCGTTTCATCCAGATGCTGTTATATAGCGGCAAGGATTACTGTCCTTTTATTTGTAAAGCCCTTTGAGATACACTGTGATTCAAGGCTCTAATTTGCCACTAAAACATGAACTTGAATTAGCCGCAGCCCTGAGCCTTTGGCCATGGTTAGCAGAAGACTAAACTATAGGCTCATCTACCACATTTACATTTCCTCTCACGCCACCTCCGTAGACGGTGCCATGGCTTCGGCCTGTGGTCTTAAAAACAGGCTGCTGCCAACTGACCACGGAGACGCAGAAAATGCAAACATGGCTAACAAGCCGGTAATCGTGCTAGGTTAAAGGCTAACCCCAGCAGACCAGCTCTCCTAACGGTTTTCACAGCAAATGTCCGCTCCCTGGACAATAAGCTGTGGGACAATTTAGTTCCTATGTACTGTATATATTGTGGATGGATTACAAGTAAGTTTCTTATCTAATAGTTTAGCCTTGAATTAGCTGCAGACCTGAGCTCTTAGCTACAGTTAATAGAACTTTCACTGATGTGCATGGGCATCTGCATTTGTAGAAGAGCCAATAGGAATACTTTCTCCCTGAAAGCACTTGTGATTGACCAAAGTCTCCTTTTATGGGCTGGATTTTCTAAAGCCTGAAAACAGAACCAAGGAGGAGATGCAGAAGTCTATTTTTTCTCTCAGACCACTTGACTTACAATATCATGAAAGATTAATACAACATTTTTGCCTAAACAACACCAAGAGCAAACTGCCTAGTTTGACCAGAGCCCAGTTCACACAGCATATTAAAGTACAGGAGCTGAGGAAATCCTGCAATTTCAGCGTTCAGAGTCACTCGGTAATGTGACATGGTGCTGACAACACAAAAGAATCGTATTAATAATATATGAGGCCAATTTGAGATACCCTTTTGAAACATGTTATAGGGCTTGTTTTAGGTTTTGCTTTATAATTTCCCTGTTTTTCTTGTACAGGGCCAAATTGCTACGTGGACACGACGGTGATACCAGCCGGCCGAGAGGTGAAGATTGACGAGTGTACAATCTGCTACTGCACATATGAGGAGGGCACATGGCAGATTGAGCGTCAGGCCACCTGCAGTAAGAACGAGTGCCAGCTGAGCTAAAGACTGGCCCGGTCAGAGGAGACATTGGCACGCAACACCAGCGCCAACCCGCATGCAAACTCTCGGCCTTTCACCCGGTCTACCGGACATCAGGGTCGGACGGAGGCCCCGGAGCAGTTCAGCATTTATAGTCACTCCTGTATTACAGAAAGAAAAAAAAAATGCTTTTATGAAAGTTTATAATCCAAACACAGAATATCTATTTATCTATGTATTGAGTTATTTATGAATAGAGACAAATAAAGGAGTAATTAATGCTGAACTAGTGAACACATATTTTTTATAGCCTCTGTATTTTATTAAGCAATGTATTGGACCAGAGGTCAAAAAAACAGAATGTATAGAACACACACAGCTGTCTTTGGAGATGAAAACCTCAACGTCTTGACATTCGATGTCACCTGACAAATCCTGACACCCGTCCCTCTACCACCAAAGTGCAGGCTAGACCATGTGCAGTCCACTTCAGAATCATGGGTGCAAAGTTGTTGTGTGCAGAGTTAAAAACAACGGGAAAATAGAAGGAAATTCAAGAGGACTTGACTGTTTCCTAATTTCTTTGATCTTTTTTTTGGATGTTCAAATGTGTTTTGATTTAAAAGTGCTTTTTTGTATTTCTCTTGGTATCATGTGTTCTTGTTTCAAATAAATGCCAGACTGCTCTCTGTAAATAGTCAAATGGTACTTTAAACACCGTTGGGAGGATGGTGTTTCCTATTCACATACGTACAACTGAATTAAAATCTTTGCAATTTCACTTAAATCAACAAATGACACTGAGATGGAACAATCAAACTAATTTCATCCAATTTTGTGTTACACGTATCACAGGTAGTAACCTTTGAATGTGACAAACATGTACAAATCCACTCTTTACATGTAAGCATTTTTTTGCTTTTTGAGCTCCAGAATTGGAACAGTGTGTATAAAAGCTACAGTTAAATTTTTAATGAGTTGTCAAAGGTTTATTAAGCTATTTGGTGACGCCGCGGTTTCATTTGCAATAGCTATAAACGTCACAATATAAACAAGAGAGGTTGGAATGATGATTAACAATGTGAGTTTGGGTCATGAAGACTGGAGGGCAGGCTGTGATAAATGGATGCAGATGTTGTGTGTCTGTTTGTGTTTTTTTTGTCATCTTTTGCATCTGCAGCGCGGCACCCTCTGTGTCACCCTTCACAATGGGCAGGCCACTCCGCAAAAGTCTTTGATCGAGGGGTTGCCAGACAACGATGTTGCATCTCCAGCCGTGAGACGTGCCTGTCAGCCAGCCGGTGGGATCGAGGTAAACAAGCCTAAATGCATGTACATGCTATGTGACAGGCTTCTCACAGAGCAGCAGCTGAAATGTGGCACAGATCTATTAAGGTGTTCTGGCCAGCCTTCACTCCTCTGTTTCTACAACTGTAAAGGTCCTGTCAAACCAAACTCGTGTAATCAAGGAAAGCAGGGCTTGTGCTTGTGCATACAAGTAGTATATGATTGTGGGATTTTCACTCGTATCCACAAGTCCTCACTAACAATAATACAAAGTAATCATGTTCATGCCTTCCCTCAATTTCTGTCTATTTAGAGGAATTAGTGCTGTGTCGTGTCTATTCTTTCATTTTACAAGACAATACGCCCTTAGGTCTAATTGCCCAAGCAGCTAACCTGCTGTGAATTAGTAAAGTGATGTAATCAGAATCAGAATCAGAATCGGCTTTATTTGCCAGGTATGAGGACACATAGGTCTGTTTTTGGAATGAATAATATTATGCTATTATATAAGTATTATATTACAATATGAACAGCTCTGAACAGCTCTGAAATAGAGAACGAGAATGATGAATAAATAAGTGGAACCAGTAAACAGAATGATTAGAGACAGTGTTGCTGGAGTTGAACCTGGCACTGGGAGTCAGAAGTCAGCTGTTCATCAGAGAGATGGCTTGTGGAAAAAAACTGTTCCTGAGTCTGTTGGTTTTGGCGTGCAGTGCTCTGTAGCGCCTACCAGAGGGGAGAAGCTGGAACAGGTTGTGTCCGGGGTGAGATGGGTCTCCAGTCATGTTTCCTGCCTGTTTTCTGTAGAAGGCATGAATGGAGGGCAGGTTGCCACCGATGATCAGTGATGTTATCTGTCACCCCTACCTGCTCTGTCTAGGTCATAAACATTAACAATTGGCTTTAGATCAGATCACGTTTCAGCAGTTTTATAAAGGTCCCATGACATGGTGCTCTTTGGATGCTTTTATATAGACCTTAGTGGTCCCCTAATCCTGTATCTGAAGTCTCTTTTATATAGATCTTAGTGGTCCCCTAATACTGTATCTGAAGTCTCTTTTCTATAGACCTTAGTGGTCCCCTAATACTGTATCTGAAGTCTCTTTTATATAGACCTTAGTGGTCCCCTAATACTGTATCTGAATTCTCTTTTATATAGACCTTAGTGGTCCCCTAATACTGTATCTGAAGTCTCTTTTATATAGACCTCAGTGGTCCCCTAATACTGTATCTGAAGTCTCTTTTATATAGCCCCTAGAGCCAGTCCCTCAAAGAACTTTCCTTAGTATGTGCCATTTTTGAGTTTTGAGGAGTTTTGAGGAGGAGAGAGGACACTGGGGGTGTGGCCTTGACCAAGATGTCGCTCTCTCATGGGTGGACCAAATTCTGTGGGTGGGCAGAGCAAAGAAAGGAGAGGTAACCTTGCTCCTTATGACCTCATAAGGGGCAAGATTCCAGATCGGCCCATCTGAGCTTTCACTTTCCCAAAGGCAGAGCAGGATACCCAGGGCTCGGTTTACACCTATCACCATTTCTATTCACTGGGTGTCCATAAGCAGGCAGGGGGAATGCATATTAATGTTAAAAAACCTCATAAAGTGAAATTTACATGCCATGGGACCTTTAAGATCAGCTTTGTGCATGATTGGATAGAAGAAAGCAGTCATTAAGACTGGCCATAAAGTCTACTCATCAGAAAAGAGGCCGAGCCTTTTACTTGAAATAAAATTCCCAGAGTGGTAAGCATCTAAACGCCTTCAAAGACAGGCCATTAATTGGACACATCTGTCCATAAGAGATTAGCCTGGTCTCCCCAATGCTTTAACTATGTAATTAGGTTTCTGCCCTGTTATGGACAATGCACACCGCTGCACAGTGATGACATGGGTGCCCATATTACAATAAGTGATGCAAGTCATTATTTATCTATAGCAATCAGCCAGTTCTGTCATTTGAAATAAAAGTAAGCTTTTGGTAAAGGACTGTGAAATGTTGTCACTGGAAAAGTCCGGGGCTATATTTGACTTCAAGCAGAAGTTTTTCCAAAAACATTTTGAAGTCGTCTTTTAATTTAAAGGGAAAACTTTAATGGATTCATTTTTTTAGGATTCATGTAAACAGTATCTACACTTCAAGCTGTGTGCAACTCCTTTGAGACTACTGGGGGCCTAATAAAGTGAAACAAATGCATAATAGAAAGTTTCACAACATTGTACTGTCCAGAGCTGTAATTTATACGTCCATGTTTGCAGCAAGTACACAGACACACACACACACACACACACACACACACACACACACCACACACACACACACACACACACACACACACACACACACACACAACACACACACAACACACACACAACCAAGTAATGGTCTTTGGCCCATCCACTCACCTTGTTTCCCCTCTGGCTACACTCAGGAGATGTGTGTTGGGAGCACTAGTTAGTTACTGTGTCAAAATGAGCTCCATTGTTGATAATATTTTGAAAGGGCTGGTAAGTAGTTATTTTGTCCTCTAGCACATATTGTGCATTAATATTCCATCTACTGCAATCTGTGTGCTTTACAATAAAAATATCATTATTTTAATAGTAATTAAACAGTTCTGGCTGTCAAGGTTTATAAAATAAATAGGAAAAACATGTTTTCACATACGATGTCTTCCCCTTCCCCTGTTGTATGTTCTGTAAGCTTTTCACTCACTGTTTAATTTCCAAGTCATGTAATATTATATTTCACTTTATTTAATCAAGTCAAGTAGTGTAGAACTTTGGTTGTGCATCGGTGAAAACAGTAATAACACAAGAGTAAAAACACACACACACAAGGCAATTAAATACAACATAGTAAAAACCAGGGACACTTCTAGGATCAGACCTTTAAGGGGGCCCCTAATGGGAATGTGACCCCCCAGCCAGAGACTCAGCCAAAGTCGAGTCTGGCAGAACCACCTTCGATTGGCAAAAATAACCTTTACTTAATAGTAATTGTTTGTCAGACAAGTTCACAAACAAACGTTTTTTGCTATTATAATTTTTAGAGGTGCTTGGATGAAATTTAGGGGCTTAAGCTCCAACTAAAAAAGGTCTAAAATCCCCCATGGTCCAAAAAACATAAATAAATAAAAATCTATATTTACAAAAAAAACCTGACAACAGAGGATGTCCTTCCTGCGGCAGCTGATGATGATGAACTTCTACTCCACCATCACTGAGCCCATCCTCAGCTCGTCCATCACCGTCGGTAGGCTGCCGCCACCGCCAAACAGAAGGCCGGAGTGCAGCTTATTATCCACTCTGCTGAGAAGGTGATTGGCTGCAGTCTGCCGTTCCTCAAGGACAGTCTCCCGGCCCCCAGGACCCTGAGGCAGGAAGGATAGACTGTCACCAATCCCTCTCACCCCTGACACAAACTGTTTGAACCCCTCCCCTCTGGCAGGAGGCTGCGGTTCATCAGCACCAAAACCTCACGCCACAGGAACCTTTCCTTCCTGACTGCAGTGGGCCTCTTTAAGAAGGCGGGGACCCCCCACTGACAGACTCTAACAGACTCTTTACCCCCCACCCTCGGTCACTACATGTAAAATTAACATACATATTATCCCTGGGTGTTGCACATAGTACACATATTGTGAACTTTTTGCACACCATGCACAAACCATACATTTAGTCCTCTTCTTCTCTTGAAACAGTTACATTGCACATATTTGTTAGAGTGTCTTTGTACATTACTTTGCATTGTACTGCATCTACTGTAATTTATGTTCTTGGCTGTAGCAGTGCTGTGCTTTATTGTTTATTCCCTTTTGGACATGCTTATTGCTCACTGTCTGCGCCTGTGATGCACAAAGTGCAACCTTGCTTGGCAATACATGGAATTCTGATTCTAATTTAGCAGTGAGATGGCTGGGCGTGTGAAGGAGTGCTCGTATCTATCGGTTTTGGCTGGTGGGTTTTTGAAGCAGGATCCAGAAGGCAAGGTCTGAAACTTGAGGGGTTAGGTGCTGTCACACAGCATGGATTCTACTTCCCTTCTCTGTTCGTTACACGGCTCGGAGAGACTTTTCTGCTGAGTACTTGTGATACTTCTGCAGACTTTGATCACCTTTGTGAATGCCTTTCTCTGTTTTAGATTGACAGAACTATCCAACAGATGAAGTAAAAAGTAAAAATTGACTCAATAAAAGATTTATAAAACAAAGTCATTACTGAGTTACTCAAACATAGCTTACATCCTCAGACATAAAAGGCACTTCTTTTTTTTTTTTTACACACCATAATGGTGTTACATTTAAAGCTCAATTTATTAATCCATTGTCCCCTTGCCTTTGGAAATGGTAGGTTTTAAAACATCCAAGAATATAAAAGGTTGTGCGAACTACGTGAATTAGGAGAGGTTGAGAATGAATCTGTTTTTCTTTTGTATTGTCTTTCTTATGATGCGTTATAAGCACCTGTCTTAAATGAAATGTTTTGGTGTACTGATGAAGACAAAATAGAGTGGTTGTTGGTAACCTTTGTCTCTAAAGCTTGTTAAAAACAACAAGGTTTATTTGTTTAATATATGTAATTTTTGGAATCGTCTTAAAGGAGAATTACGGTTGATTTTAACACGTAGTTCTGCTGTTTGTATATTTGTAGTCAGTAGAGAGAAAAACTAAACCAATCGGTGCTGTCTACACCGTGTTAACCTCGTGCTAGCACCCAACAGGCTTAAACAGGGCAAGTTTTAAACCTGTTTTTGGCCACTAAACATTTTTGAAATGTTGTTAAATTGGCCTACCCATGTGCAGTGATTCCTTCTGAGTGAACGCAGTGAATCTGACAGCAGTAGATGTGACAGAAACACATGCAAGTTGTGCTAATTCAGCTGTGTGTAGTTCCTGTGTTGAGACGGCAGTCAGAGAGCTTAGGGACCGTCTACAAACTACAACAGAGAAAAGAGATAAAACAAAAATGTGTAGGCTATCAATTTAATGATTACATAAGGTAGTGTTTCCAAACTTACCTCAATTATAACTTGTCTCCTGCTAGTTGTACTACCGCACTTACTTAAAAAAAATAATTATATGCTTATATGCTTGTATCTCTTTTCTGTGTTGTAGTTTGTAGAAGGTCCCAAAGCACTTCTTGCAGTATCAACACAGGAACTAAACACAGCTGAATTAGCAGAGCTTTCATGCTTTTTTTTTAAATCTTCTGCAATCAGATTTGCTGTGTTCACTCAGATGGAATCACTGCACATGGGTAGACACTTGTTATGATATTTTGAACATGTTAAGAGGTTAAAAACGCATTTAAAACTTGCCCAGTTTAAGTCTTTTGGATGCTAACACTAGCCGGAGGATAACACGGTGTAGGCAGCCCTGATTGGTTAGGTTTTTCTCTCTACTGACAGCACTCCCCATTTACAAAAAACAGAGCCACGTGTTGGAATTGACCGGAATTCTCCTTTAAATGTTTATTGCAGAGAGAAACTTTTGGATTTTTTCAGTTGAAAGCCTTGGTGTGACCAGGACTAAATGAGGACACAGATTACTCTCCCTTCTTTTGGGTTTATTTTAACTGTTCATATATGTAGATATATGGGGGTGCCCTCCCTCTCCCCATCAGAATCATCAGCCACCACCACCACCTCCACCAGATTCTGGACTTCACGGGGGGGATTTATCTAGCTGCTGCTCAGGGCAGACGCCCCTTGGTTACAAATCTCCTCGTAGAGTCAAAGCACCAAAGGCTTTCTGTCAAGACTTAATTATCACATAACATCTGATGTGCCACGATAAACCTTTATCTTCACTTGTCACACCATCAGCGTCTAGCCCAAAACACTCAAAAAGCTCCTGCACCAGCCGATGAGGCTGCGTGGTGTTAAAAGCTTCCAGTACGACCCTCTAAGTGCTCATAAATGAACATGAGCAGAGTTATAGATTTGATTAGGAAGTAAAGGTTCATAAATATTCCAAGGCACATTTAATAATTTTGTTAACAAACATTTAGTACGTTTAAATTGATCCTATTGTCATTTTCTGGAAAGATTTACTGTAGTATATTAGTGTAACATTTCAATATTTTGAATTCAACTAAAATTCAATCCCGAGCATCCTTTTAGATCATGGATGAATCAGTATTGATTCAATTTCAGTCATGATTGAAAATTGGATACTTGCTGTATTTAACATAAAACATAACGAGCCCTTTCATTTAATGTCAGGCATCAACGTAGCATCATATTTTGCTATCTGGGAAGTTCTGTTGACACATAAACGTTTACAAGTAATGTTACTTAAACATTTGTAGGTAGTCTGCGATACTGAAATTGTATGTATAAGGAATGCATTTAAGGATTGAACTGACTCGAATCATTTGAGGTAAAGCTTCGTGAAGCAGGCTGCATGACTGTCGACACTTAAATGACAAATAACTCAGAAAAGGAATGTGCATCTGAATAATAACTGGGATCATTCTGACTTTTTTTCCCACGGCGGATGTATTTTTTATCAATATATTGCATTTTGGATCTCATTCCTCCCTTTGTGACATTTTTGATTTGGTTCTCAGTCCTTTATTGAAACTCATGTAAGCGTCTTAAGCGTCTTTATTTATTTAATATAGATATTTTGTCAACTGTATAAGTTTTAATTTTTACTTCTTCACGGTTTGACTCCCAATACACATGAGAAGTGTTTAGACAGGAGGCTTTTATTGCTCTGTGTGTGACATCAACACATATCTGTGAGATTCATGTTCCGTTTTATTTATTTATTTGTCCTTATGGTCCCACAATTCTTTATATATTTTTTTTACATTCAAGTGACGTCACTGCAGCTCAAGGATTCTAACAGCCAAGTTTGTCCTGAAAAAATGATTTTTATAGAGACAACAGGGGAAAACTGGACAACAGGGTTGATGTTTCACAAGCTTTTTTGGAAAATAAAACCAGACGGACAGTGAATTGTCACAGCGACCTTACGTCTCAGAGGGTTAACTCCACACACTTGAGAGATACTGAGATTAGTATTTCCAATTTGAAAAAAAAAAGCTGGTTGATAAAATCTTCTATAAATGTATAAAGCATTGAGTCCTTTAAAAATGATAGTAAGTTATTGTTTGATTCAATTATTTTGTCAAAATATAGAGCAATGAGGGATTTCATGAACATGTCGAGACTGTTTTCGCTGCTGGGTTTGTCTTTAAAGTTCAGATCAAAGATGACCTTTGATAGAGGGTTTAGATCAAAACACTTTAGTGCCAACATCAATCTAAAGTTTCGAAAGCAAGGGAAATCTTGTGTAATTTCACATACATGGGTGCAAGCCAACATCAATGGCCCTATTGGTCCGCAATCACACAAAATGAATTAAAGGCTTTGTAAGACATTGATTTGACAGAGGTGAAAATATCCCATGAGCCCTCAAGACAGGGTAATAACCAAAGGGTCAAGGTGCAGTTTTACCTGCCTGCATATTTAGCAGCCAATGTTAAGGAGCGTAGATTAATAAGATCTCCAGAAAGCAGCTCACAGCATCTCATCTAATAACGCTATGGAGAATTCATGCTGTAATGATCTGGGCTTCTCATTTTGATGCGAACAATTATGTAGGATTTTGTTTTTTTGTTGCACGTGTACCTTTAAACAGGGAGAGCTAGATGGCAGCTAAAGGTTATGAATATTTCATGACATGTTCGCAGCGTTTATTTCAATTTCTAAGGGAGCACCAAGCTTTTAAACCAGAATCACTTTAAATAAAAGAGAGCTTGTTATCTGTAAGTGCATTTGGGCTTTCTGCTTAATATGGGACTGTTATCAACAGCACAGTTCATTAGTAGATTTGCGATTCTTCTCTCAGAGAGCTGGATCCTTTGAATTTCTGCCGTGAGATTACAGAGTGAGTTCCAGCCCTCTGTTTTTCTGTCGCCGACTTTATTCCTTTTAAATTTCACTTTTCTGAACATTAATTTCACTGGACAGCTGCTAAATACTGGTAACATGCTTTGAGGATTCTATTTGCGCTTTATGAAATGGTTTTTTAAGCACATCACCTCTAATCCATTAAATCCAGCTTTGAATCTCCTGACAGTTTTGGGAGTCATCCTTCGAGCCACATGTAACATTCCCATGGGATTACGACGCTCCTTGATCAATCTGAGCGAATCACTTCATGATTGAGCGCCTGAGTCTCCAGAGTCTTGGGCCTGAAATTGTCCTTTATAGATTTGGTATTATATCTCCAGCACTCCTCTGCCATTAGCCAGACATTCACATTTTCAATTTCACCTCTCTGCCTTGTCTTGCCTCCAGATGAGGGTGACACTGCTGCAGTGTTGGATTGTCTCCCCATTCATACATCTGGGAAGCACATCTCACAGATTACCAGGTCTTTGAAGGACAGGATATGGGAGGCAAAACACCAAATTTGACATTGTATTAGTGTTAAGAAGCAATCTAAGCCGGGGACAAAGTAAATCACCTATTTTCTTTAAATAACATGGTTTATACAGGTGAATGCAGGTTCAATTTGCCCCTATCCATCACAGGTTGTTATAGGCCAGCTAGGTGAGTAATACGTCTTGGAGCATCTTGGAGGACATGCAGCGTTTCAGGATTTTATCCACAACAGACAGCCTGTGCCAATGTGACCTGCGTGCTGAATACTTTTTAAAGGGGGGTTCAATATGAGCAGAGTGCTGCTGAGCCGCGCACATCTGCATAAGTTGCTGTCAAACTGGAGATAGTATTGTGGATTGTTAAGTTATCATAAAGGGAGCAGCTTATGTGTCCGCCCTGTGGAATACAAAGTGTTTGTATTTGCAACACAACATTCATCCTGGGGTATTGTTCATTTGCTTTTGCCCTTGTATGGTAATTTATCATCCAGGTCTTGATATATACTGTGAGAGTGCCCTGTGAATGTATTATCCACCGCTGGTGTAGTTTCCTTTGGGATATTTTGTCCATGAAAACTACAGGGATGTCAGACCTCAATGCAAACAGGCTGGCAGAATGACTTTTTTGCTTTTTTACCCTTTGAAAGTACATAAAAAGCCTTACTTGGGCAGAGAGGAAATGGAGGTTCAGACTCAGTGGGCAACTACTCTGTGGTTTCTTCACTATATTTAAGGCTCAAAAGCAGGTATTTCACTTTGGTCAGAGGGAATGGAAACAGCCTAGGTGCGCAACAAGGTGGAGGTTTAATAATGGAAACCAATGTCTAGAGCGACAAGTCCATCTCTCTGAGCAACAGAGAAAGTCCATTACCCTCAGTGTTTCTTTGCCTAATGCAATTGTAATTGGAAATCTGAGTTGTGTAGTTGCACACAGATCAAAAGTGCCAGTGTGGTGTGGTGTCCCGTATGCCAATTTTAGACACCTCCAAACAAAGCCAAAATGTTCACAAAATTAGAAATAACTTTTTTTAATACAATTGAATGGTCTATTTTAAGGTTGGTTTTAGGGAGCAGAATCTGAATCCTAAAACCATATCACCATGACCTCTTTTAGCTTATTATTTCAGCTGTTTATCAATTATTTTCCGCCAGTGTTGTACTAAATATGAATTAGTGACAGTTACTGGTTGCCTCATTAAAACAATAACTGCCAAGTAGGCTAACGGAGTTAATAAAACACTTTACAAAGTCCCAACACTGTTTCAACTGATTATCCATTCATTTTAGCTAACTAATTCAACTTTTTCATCCATTACCTTTTCATCAAATGTTTTTATCAATTACATTTAGCTAATCATTTAAACTCATTTCTAATTTTTTTTTTCATGTGGAGTCTGATCTCAAACACCAGTTGGACAGTAGAGTCATCATGTGTTTCTGTGCATGCTATATAAAATAAATACAAATGTGCCAAACCTTTGTCACTTGCGTTGCTTGTTGATTACAGGCAACACAAGATTATCTTTGAATCGTTTTCTGCCTTATTATTTCTGGGAGCTCATGGGTGCGCGTCCTTGTAATTTAATTAATTACTTCAATGATGTGAGACCTGAATAGGGTGACTCACAGTATAGTAAGACTTTATTTTCTCCCCACCAGTTTGTTCCGGTGTAGGCTCTGTCTTCTTTGCAAGGAAGACAGGCTGTCCTGACGTACTTATGATTTACAGCTGCTTGTATATCTGCTGCAGTCAACATATTCATCACTGAAAGTGACACTGCATTATGCCGACTCTCCCCTGGGGAGTATATACATTAAACATCATGCTCATGTAGCATCATGATAGCCCGGAGGGTGCTTTGCAGGGAAGAGTGTGTCTGAAAACGTCCGTATTAAAAGCATTATAAAGAGCAGATTTTTCATTCCCACCTCCCTCATGAAAAATGTACAGCGGCATATTTATTACTTCATTGAGCTAACTGTGTGTGACAAGCAGAAAGCCGCAGCAACCGAGGGCAGGGAAGCAGCACTACAATAAAGCCTTCGGCCACTCTCTGAGGACATGGCTACCCCTGCTGCTCATGGGAGCTTCATCTCTGAACTCTGTTTGGATTTTTCCAAATGGTTGAGAGTGCCGCACACAGCATGAGACTAAGTTCACTTCAGCCAATTTGCCCAAATCTAAAGCATGCATGGTCATCGGGCACTAATCAATTCACTTCCTTTACAGTGTGATGACTTTGACCCCTGAGCAACGACTTAAGACCTTTTTGCTACAAATGGGATTGTGGATTTTCCTCGGTGTACAAGACAGAAGGACATAATCCCAGAAGTGGATGTATAAAGCACTTTAGACATTGATTATGTTCTTTGGCATGAACTGAATTGTATTGTATTATGGGTGTGGTGTCCATGCTATATCCTGCATATAAAGAGATGGCTTTACATGGGTATGGCTTTCATTAGATATAACCCTACAAGTATCTGCAGACGCCCAATGTGTCAGAGCTTTAGAGAAATGGCGTTAAAGATTGCAAAGATTAATATCTGTCTGTCATCTGGTTCCTATTTATCGGTTTCATTTCTTGAAGCACTGATTCCCCAGCACAGTTTGTGATGAAGGAGACTGTCTACAATTTGGAGCGTCCTCTCCATTCTTGGATGATCCATTCCTCCCGCCCGGTGGCCATGTCTCCTCCCAGCCTTGCCTATCTGATCCCAAGGTGTCATCCTGGGTCACCCTCAGTCCTCTTGATTAACAAAAATAATGCACTGCCCAGAGCAGCATCAGCCAATATTGTCTTCAGCCACAACACTAGAAGTGTGACTTTGCTTTGATGCAGCAGCAGCAGCAGCAGCAGCCACAATGCCTCTTAATCCAGAGAAACAGTTTCCCTCCGATGGATGCAGCCTGTGCAAATTAATGGCTGGTACACTGTAGCATTGACCCAGCACCATGGGCAAAATTCGAGATTTAAATAATTTCTTAGACTGTGTAGGAGTCTAGAGAATGGTAGACAAGCTGACTAATAACACAGGATTCAGTAACAAGGGCTGATCCAATGGTAATGACTTCTCACTCCAGCAATATCTGATTCCCTGCAAAAAAATACTCAGCTGAGGTTGGTATTTAAATTCCTACAACAACAGAAGAAAACCCTGAAATAATTGGGATACAAAGCATTGGGGGAATCTAATGTGGTGTATGGAGGTGTTTCTAATATGGGAATAATTAATAGACTCCAAATGTAATAAATCATGTGGACCTCTGGACCTGTAAAACCTCATTCATTAGAATTGCATGAAAGTGCAATCAGTACAGCTCTCATAGGACTTAAGACAGATGCAACAAATGGGATGCTATTTTATTATATATATATATATATCATTTTTTAGTTTTTTTTAAATCTGGAGAGCAATTTCAAAAGGAGCCCACGTCAGATCTCACAAGTGTCATTTGTCTTCCCCTTTTGTGGAGAATAATTGTGTGGGAGTCGGGCATATTCACCACTCAGTTATCAGAATAACTCTAATTAGGCTATTTTTAACACATCCTTTTAAACAGCTCTTGGGTGTTTACATTTGCTAATGACAGCCTGAGTAAAAATCATCTATCAGCAAGCATCACCATCATCGCCACTGACACATTAACATGGATCCCCTCCCAAGAAAAAGGCCACCTAGCAGGGCGCTTGCACTATTTATATGAAGCATGCACATGCAGCTTCAGTATGTATATATTTTTGTGGAATATTTACATTTGCACACTGCATTTCAGACAACCCAAGAAAACTAATTAATAGGCACTGAGGCACATAGTATCTGTGTATTTTTTTGCTCCAGTGAATATAAGACAGCGCTTTCAAGCCAGTGCATTCGCCAGATTACACCATTTGTAAAAACCTTCCTATAAATCCATGTGATTTACATAATTTTCATTTAGTCTACTGTCAACTTTAAAAACACATTTTACATTTGAAGTCAACTAACACCACTTGTGGTTGTTGTTAAGACTGCATGCACAAAAGAAAAATCATTTTAATATTTCTTTGGGGACTTAAAGCGTGTCTGAGGTATTCACATTGGCATTTATGGTCACCTTGATATGCTGTAATGGTATTTTTAATATCATAATGTATCATCATAATATTGCAGCAGGGACTTATATTTTCTGCTGTGATATTTGTGGACTTGTTTGATTCATGAGGGCACACACAGGCCTGTTTGCTGCTGTTCCCGTCTGACAATGCAGACTCTATCACTCCATCTAGTGGTCCTTTGAAGGAAAAGCAGACAACTGCCATCTTCTTGGAAAAGGAATTTTTCTTTCTTTTTTCTCCAAGAAAATAAAGAATTCCTAACCCATCACAAGAAGTAATGTAGCATTCCCTTGGGAGGTCCAGTTCTCTAAACCTTGAGGCAAGGCCATGTCTTCTCATTATTATTATCCACCAAACACATTTGGGTGGAGAAATCTTCCAGGGACAATAGGCCCTCCTGAGGGCTGACAAAGCATTTGTATATGGTCAGTGGGATACATTTTTTGTAGGTGAAGTGAATTGAAGTGAATTAGCGGTGTGTTTGTGTGTGTGTGCGTGTGTGTGTGTGTGTGTGTGTGTGTGTGTGTGTGTGTGTGGCATCCACAATTGACACAGGTATGTGTTTATTAGATTTTTTTTCTGTTGTTGTAACAAGTAAAAAAAAACGGTGTAAACACATTAATGTTATGCTCAGGTATGTGGAGTTACACACACCTCCACAGTCAACAGGTCGTGTTTCCTCTCTGCATATCAGTAATTTGATCTGAGCAGCAAACTAAGATGGTCTCTGGGCAACCAGCGCTCACTGCATCATTATGCCTGACAGCACATCTATGACGTGCTCTGTCAAACACACACACACACTCTGTGAGTTTCTCCCCTGGCAATAATGGCAGCAGTTTTGGATCCTTTCAAGCCGTTCTCTGCAGAGCTGCATGCCATCAGATGGCTGAACTTCAGTCTGTACGGGGCTGGGGGTAGAAATGGACTGGAACCTGGACGTGCAAACTCTCCTTTTTCTGGATGTCACCCCCTTGCTGAGCGTGTCAACCTGGCTCCTTCACGAATCAACGTCCCCTTGCTGGATCCTTGCTGCGGTCAGCTGAGCGCCGGAGCCGAGGTGAACCTGGGGGTCAAAGGTCGACAAAACTTCATAGATTTCCAGCATGAGGCCTCTGCTCTGTGGGTGCCTCCAGGTTTCAGAGAGAGGCCACATACAGCTCCAAACCCCGCTGGTATGTGTGTAGACCTGAGCAAAGACAAGGCCTGGAACTCCAGGAGGATCCCTGATGCAGCATTGAGAGCAAGACTCAGTGGTAAAATAACATGATAACACCATAATACACCTATTTATTGCACAATTGTCACAATTGTTATCAGAGTTTGACACTAAGCTGGCTTATACCTACAGGACAACAGGCCCAGGGCCCCAAACACCCAGGTGCACTAAAACTATACTAATGAGCTGATATGATTAGTCGATTCATTGATTATCTGATTCATGGAAAATTAATTGGCAACTATTTTTTCAAGCAACCTCTGACCACACCTGGTCTTACTGATGGGTGTGCTCTGCTCCACCTTTACACACACACACACACACACACACACACACACACGCACACACGCACACACCAGTGATGTCATGGTGTCCCAGAGCACACATCACATCAACACCATCTCAACATGGTGAGAGGTGGTCAGTAAAAACAAGATTTTTATAAGGTATTCAGTTTACTCTTAAAAAACTATTTGAACTTAATCATCACTCCACTCTATAGACTGTTAATATGATCCTATTCTTTTTTTTTACAGTCCATGCCCCACTCCTAGATGCTGAATTTAAAACTGATAAATAAGATTTGGGGTAGTGCAGTGCCCCCTCCTGGCCATTCGATAGCAGTAGTAAGTTATTAGTGAAGGCACATTATTATATGAGGCATGGGAGAGAACACAAGGCGACTAATTTTCCTGTTAAAATACATATGTTACGTGGTTGCCTTGGGCACTGTTTGTTAGCACGTAAGTATTTTATTTGATCAAAGATTAGATACTCTAAGAAAAATGTAGCTGCTGTATTTGTGCTGCAAACTGAGTCACACATTGAGCTAATCAAAGTAATAGCTAGCTGGCATAGCTGCTAAGCTAGCTAGCTAGTTAGTTAGTTAGCTAGTAGCCTACTGCCATGTCACTCAGAATCTTCTGTTTCTAAAAGTTGGAGATGTACATCTTTCTTAAACATTCAAAAGAAAAGGTTTGGCCTTGTGTTTTTGGAGTTTATTAACTATTTCCTTTGAGACTGTGCTTACATGTTGATACATGTCTGTGTTATCACACTATCACAGATACATTTACACAAGAAACCTTGGGCAGGAGTGGTATTGTTTCTCTTGGCAAAATGTTGTATTAGTGAACTGCAATTTGTAGTCTGCTGTGTGCTCTGTGCCTGATAAGCTTGCATACACAAGTCACAGACAGTGTGTGGGGGGTGGGGTGGCGGGAGCCTCAAGGCCCCCTCATGGGGTAACATGTCCTTTAGAGCAGTTACTACTGTGCATAGTTATAGATTACAATTTGTCTCTGTCCCAGATACTTTTTGGTTTGTGTCATCCTAAGGTTCAACCAATCCTGTTAAAGTGCAACCCCTCTCACTGAGAACGTCAGCTGAAGCGCCGTCACACAGCAGAGTCACTGGACCTCAAGTGAGTGAGGACTTGCAAAACAGCATGTATTTATTTTTTTTGGGGGGGGGGGGGGGGGGGGGGCACACACACTACAATAATTAAGTTGACCATATTGATAAATAACGACAGAAAGAATACTTTTAAACTATGCATAAGAAGATGTCTTACTTTCTTTATTTTTAAAAATAGGGGCCAATCACAGAGACTTAAAAATAAAATAATATCAAAGCTAAAACTGAAAGTGGGTGGGACACAAACAGGATTTAGAAAATGGGGGGGGGGGGACATGTCCCCTTTGTCCACAGTGGAAATTACGCTCTAGTATTTACAACACGGACCCCAAAAGAGGTGTCTTTAGTTTACTTCATTTTTTTTACTGTTTAACTCTGAGCAAATAAACACTCTAAAAAACCTAGTTATTATTACATTAATCAGATCACTGGTGACAAACACATATTGATTATGAAAGAGTAATCCATAAACACACCCTTTGGGTCTCATCACACATGATACAGTATCACATTAGCCCATTGTTATGTAGGCAGGTGTTCACTTTGAGAACATCTTATTGCTTTATTATTTTCTTTCTTGTTATTTTGAGTCTGCTTATTGAAGTAATCATAATTATCTTGACATACGTTATTATGGTTTAGGAGAAGCTTTGCAGTGATGAGTTTAAAGTGATGGAGGCTTGATTAATGTCTGTATTTCAGCAGTTGGAGAGGTGGGAGGAGAGTGGTGAACAGCGATGCGTAAAAACATCTTATTGTCTGATTGACTATTTAGATTCACTTAAGAGAGTATATCTGAATTTTTGTCTTTACTTTTGTTTTGCGTTTAGTAATTTAGACAATATCCTGACATTTTGTGATGCAGGCGTTGTGGCTAAAAACATGGAGATGTTGGTCTGTCTGTCAGTCTGTCCAACACTTTGGTCCAGGATGAATCCTAATGACTTTGGTGATCTCTTGATTTAAGGATTCAATATTCAATCTTGGGGTCTTTTTAGATAGAAGTCTCAAGAACTGGATAACCATGACACTTGGTACACATGCATACCCCCCACAGATGAATTGTACTAACTTTAATAATCCCTTCACTTGTCATCTTAGCACCGCCATCAGACCAAAAGTTGTCCAATGCTTTGGTTTATGCAAACAAATGTCCTTCTCATCAGCCTACTTGTTCTTGTTAGTGTGCTGATGTTAGCAGTTAGTGTACACCTAGTCTTGCATGGCGAGTCCACACAGTATTGTGGGATGGGAGAAAAACAATCGTCTTGGGCGGTGCTAATCTCCCAGACGGAGAAACGGTGCCTCTGCCTTGGGAAAGATCTTGTTTTGGTGGAACATGTGGAGGTTCAAAAGTTGTTGTTTTAGTCGTGCAATAGAAAACTCAGATTAGACAGGTAGTCTAGCCAGCTGTCTGGATTTGCCCTGCAGAGATCTGAGGAGCAGTTAACCATAGTCCAACTCAAAGAAAGCAAAAGGTGATGGACATTCGGCCGAAATGAGGGACATCCGGCGTTTCTGGCAACACCTGAACAATCCCGGAAATGAAACGTTGTCGATATAGACTAGTGTTCAGCTCATTTACAGTAAGTACAGCTTCACACAGCCACTAGCATGGCTAGAGACTCTTAGGCTTGTTTTATTTTATGTCCCAACATCTATTAGATATTTGTAAGGATCTTGATCTGTCTTTGGCTTATTCACTTATATTTAGCGCAGGAATTGTAATCATGACAAGTTGTGCAGACCTACACATATCAGAGGTCCTTTGCAAGATCATTAATGGTGTAAGAAGCATCATGCTGTTCAAAACTAATGGTCTACTTATAGGAGATTACAAGTGAACAAAGTGAGGTTTCACTGGTACAGTAGTTTTATTTTGTGTCCATTTTAAAATCAAATGGTGCTGCTTATTAAAGTACACAAATGATTATTCAAAATACACAATCTTTATGTCAAATAATGAAGTGTTTATTTTGAGACATAGAAATAATGAAAGAAAGATAGAAAGGAAGGAAGACAGATAATATCAAATTACCACTAATTAGTGACCCTTTATCGTCTTGCATCCTAATCTCCTGTTTGCTTATGGCAGTTGTGCTTGATTTTCAAACAGACACAAAATAAAACTACTGACACTATAATAAAACGATGAATATTGTTTTTTAAGGATGGCCTCCCTGATCTGAGGCTGTGGACGGACATCTCACCGGCAGTTCAACGCGTCAGATACACATCTGCAACCCAGAGGTCAGAGCACAGAGACCTTTACCTGTCTCCTTTCAGCAATAGTAAAACCAAACAACAATCACCTCCCACATAATTCATCATCTACAGTCCACGCACACTGTCATTTTGCTTTGAGGGTTTTTGAGAGCGAGTGGGTTTGATTTTGTGCTCCAGTGATGTCATCGGGGAGCTGTGTGTCCTCTTGTTGTGTTAATTGCTGTTCAATAAAATCCTGTAGATGGATTGTAGCCCTGCTTAAAGCTTCTGGGAAGAAGTGGCTCCCCAGTTAATAAGCTGCCTAATATACTTTGTGCAGCGAACAGGGCTGTGTTTAATTCATATTAAAGCGAATTACATTCAGGAATTAAGTTAATCACTTACACTGAACATTCTTGGTTCTTATGTTCAACGGACGGAATTTCCCCTTCCTTTGCAGGAGTTATGAGGAAGTTAGTTGGGATACCAAGCTACCCCGGCGCTTAAAGGCACCAGAGACAACCGTGGAAAAAACGGCGGACCCAGTGAGTGAGCGTCCCTCATCGAGGCGCTACAATAGTCGCCCTCAGCTGTGGCAGGTCAGCAATGGAGAACAAACTGTGACAGACGGTTGATTTCTTTCTCCAAAGATTACACTCACACACAACTGGATCAAAGTTTGAATTTGTTACAGCTGATTCCTCCAGAGAGAGGTGGCTGAAACTAAATAATTCACAGAATAGAAATGCTTTGCTGACGTACTTAAGCAGTGGTGTTTTTTTAAAGAAGTCAGTCAAGAAGAGACTATCTATTTGTGTTACCTGAATGTAATTACTGTGAGAATAAAAACCAAACTGTTGTTGTGTCTCAAAATTAAAACCACGTTTCAGACTTAGAGGTAAATTTGTTTTATAGTTGGTATAAATTAATTAATTTCCCTCATTCTACAACGTTCAGAAACTGTGCTGGCTCCAGCTTAGTTACTTTTTGTCCTGTACAGCAATGTGTCCCCTGTGTCTTCAAACAATGCAGCACATTTCCTGTCAGTTTTAACGTCTTGGCACACAATGTAAAGTGCAGCGTTGAGACTTAAGAGGGCAGATAAAGTATGATTCTGGCACTAGTTTACAACTTTTCTTAACATGAAAAGACCAAATCCCACCATGAATTGATCCTCCTTTTCCCCCTGTTGTCTTGAATCCACCATGGTCCTCCTGTCCTCCTTTACTTCTTAATGACAGCCACACAGAACCACACTGGGCCGGTCAGCCCTAGTCGACCGGGACACAACACGTCTTTTTTGAGTCGTGTTATGTGTTGTTGTTTTTTTCAATGCATCGGCCCTATCTGCGTAGCACCCACCAGAAAACTTCTTCATCGTCAAAGCAAGGAACTCTTGGTATATCTCATTCCTCTGTGCCCTAGACTTTCACACTGTTGCACCGAGTGACATGTTCCTTCATTACGATGACCATGGGAACTGTAGTTCCTTGTTATGTCAATCCAGCAAACACCATCCTGCTGCATTACTCACTGGAAAATGTGTATTGATCCATGGCTGGAAACAGTCCCCAACAAAATGCCCTATTTACTGATGTTTGAGTAATGTCTGCTAAAAGCTACAGTGCCCAGCTGTTTAAGGAAATGAAAAATGAAACAATATATTTGGGACTATAAGTATATGGAAGATTGACATTTGTAAGGATAGCTGAGACCCACAGGCTGGGGAAGTGGAAGGGTATTAAGAGACGGACTAACACATGGTTGGTTTTGGTCTTTCCATTTGTTAAAAATAAGAAGAATCCATAACATAGCCAGAATTATCCTTCAATGCCTTTAAATCAATGTGGTAATAATACTGATAATAAAACACTGCATGCAGAACTTACCAACATGAACATTGTCACACGTCTGCCTATGTTTGTGTTTATACAGTGAAGTGGGGGTGTATATAAGAACTGAGTGTCTTCATAAAGGTTTCAGATAAATTCTGTTAAAATATCTGTTGTCACTGTCCTTTCCAAGTCTATTGGAGCTGAGTGGAACAGGCAGCAGCTTCGATCGAGGAATGACGCCAGGAAACCCATATCATTGTAAGTTTCCAACAACTAATGACTCCTGTCTTTAGAGGAGTTACACTACTGATGATCACCAGCTTCAAGGCAATGTCTGTCTCTCCTCTTTCCAGCTGCAGTGGATGTCCGAGGTCAGGACAAATCCCTCTGTACACGTGAGTACTTCATGTTTAAGAGGTCACTTACACATGCGTTTGCATGAGTTGATGAATCCAGTTTCCAGGCATGTGTCCCCGAGCTGACCTTGTATGTGCAGTGGTACTATCGGCTCGGAGAACATGCACAACATTGACAACGTGGAGGAAGACTTTCACCCGCTGACCCTGAAGAGGAGCACCGTGCCCCCGTACGTCCCTACAGCACGGTAAGACATGCTTTTATACCGCACACATACCTTCACTGTGGATCTTAAGTGCTCTATTAATTCAGCTTGACATTTATTTTGCACTTGAAATATTAGTTTTTATTACACACCTTTTGAAATTCCTCTCATATAGCGATATTTGGTCTCCTGTAACAGATCCTGATAATTAATGTGTAAGCGTCTGTTTTGTGCCAGCCGAACCACCATCCCCGGATACACAGGCAGGGCTTTTTATGCTAACTGGGCTGCTGATGCTGCAGCGTCTGTCCCAGCTGTGTCTGTCCCAGCTGTCTCCAGTCCTGCACGCTCCTCTGGGTGAGTCATTACAATAAGTTTTATGAAGCGACCTAGGCAAGAAAATAAACGATAATCTGTCATCTTCAAGTTTTTTTTTTCTTGATGTATTCTCTCCTGTTGGATCCACTGAATGTCTTCTCCCACCACTACCAATATTTTCAATACACGTTATTTCTATTTGGGTGGAGGACATTGGACTGATCACAAATGTCCACTGGAGGGCGTTCTAATGCACTCCAGTGACACCCCGCTGCAGGTTATAGTCTGACTTCACCACACAGATGTGTTCATATTTTACTGCCGGTCAATTGAATTGAAATACAGCTCAGATTAATCATCATTAATACCAAAACTACAATGGATTATTCTTAGTAAATGAATAATTTAAAATGTTTGATACAGTTTTCAGCCAGAATTTAATTTAACAGCCATAATATTATTTAGCGTAGTGCTGTTTTTTTAAAGGAAGAAAATTAGACTTAGAGCTCTCTCTTTATTAATCTTTTTGGGATGACTCCCGCAAGGAAAGTGAAATTTCCAGCAGCAGTTTTAGCAAGAATACAGTATACAAGACAGTATAAAGATAACAGTAATAATAATAATAATAATGACAATAAGAACATTTGTCAATAAAAAGATGTAAAAAGACATTAACCATAAATTATCAGTCAAAAGTAACCACATAGTCATTTTTACATTGACAATAACTGCAGTCCCTGCCAAGAAATACATCTCAAGCCTAAATTATTAGTTACTAATTACAAGAAGAAGGATCTGCATAATTCACAGACAAAAGGAATTCCGTCATATCAAGTAAAAATACATTATATTGGTTTCTTATTTTAAAGAGAAATAAAAATACATAAAATGTGAAAGATTCCTAATATCCACAGTTGTAATGGCAAAAATGGGCACGCGCGATTAGATTTAATGTTATAAATATAAATACAACTTCTAATGATCCTCTTTTTGCATTTTATTCTGAATTGTGTTTTAGCTTCTCTTTCTCTCTTTTTCTGTGCCTGGATGTATTTGAGTGGCATCACTTCAGGCATTTGCATCATCTGAATGGGTATCTTATTTTTTTTGGATGAGTGGGCTGGTGAGATACAAGTTAATGGTCAGTCGGTAAAGACTACAGTAATTGGAAATGTTCAGACAGAGATTAAAAAAAAAATAAAACACTGGATGTCATTCCTGAAGACAGACAGGAAGAAAATTGGAAGTCTTGGAAAACTGGGGAGAAAATGACAAGAAGGTTAATTTGAGGGCAACATAACATTCTTGTGCAAAGAGGCAAAGTCCCTGCAGATTGCCGAGTTATTTAAATGGCATCAAGAGCAATGGAAAATCTTCCATTTCAGAAAATGTAATGTCGTAAAAAAAGTTGTCATCTTAACAGTCATATTGTCATTGTACGTGAATGAAAATGTGAGTGTAGTTTGACACATCTCACTGTGCAGAGTAAACATCCCTCCGCTCTGGGAGTGTTGGCTGTCTGTTAGGGAGGTGTAAACCTGTTTCCTAGTTGGGCCCCAGTTGAGCGAACTTTACCGGCTTTTGGAGCAGGCATCTCCAGATGGCTGAATCCAGAGCAGCTCGTGGTAATCGTGGTTTTTCACAACCTAGATCCCTTTTCCTGGTGCCCAACACCCCCTGCGATCTGTTTCCTCTGCTGATTAGGCTGGCCTCCCATATTTTTTCCCCAAAACAGAGAAAAAGACAAGCAGTTGGATTGATTAACTGTCTGCTGCAACGGTCAGACGTGCTCGGGAGTTTTGCTTGCCACTGCTCACTCATTACACAAGCGCCTATGGGTATTTTTCTATAACAAAGTCTGAAGCAGTCTGAGTTATCTGGTGTTTCATTTTTACTTGACCCAAAATAAATGATAATTTACTGATTTCACAGGACAATCAAAGAATCCGGGAGTCCAACGTTCGGCCGCGCAGCGCCCCTGTCTCGAATGGTGACCACGGTGACCCCCGGCAACCCCTTCCTGAGACCCGCGCTTCCTGTCACCCACAAACAAGCCAGGAGGCTTTAGACAAAGCAGATGAGAAAGTTTTGAAGGTGTCAGCTTCCTTTTTATGCCATCCAATCTGTTTATATGAATACGTCTATAATAATGTGATGTCAGTGACTGATTCAGAAGGAGTTGGAGAATAATGAGAGACCCCATTATCATAATTTCCCTGATTTAGATGAGTGGTTTTCAAACTCTGGGTAGTGAGCTCTTGCATTGTCCTCTTAAACATTCACTCTCTAACACACTCACTCACTCACTCACTCCCTCACTGTGTGTGCGTGTGTGTGCGCGTGTCTGTGCGTGTCTGTGCGTGTGTGTGCGTGCGTGCGTGCGTGCGTGTGTGTGTGTGTGTGTGTCTGCGTCTGTTTCTGTCATGAAGGGCAAAGAGGGTGACAAAACAGAAAATATTTATGGAAGCAAGGATTTTCTGCACTAATGTTACATATTTTACAGTATAAAAAATAATGGCAGGTATAAGAGCTCCTTTATGAGTCACATTTTGGTATTAACCCGAGCTAATTTGCTCAGGAAGCACATATTAAATGCAGTCTGCACACATCATTTAGAGGTGTTATTTTTCTGTAGATGTGACTGTAATGCAAAAAGACATTATTATGAAGTGCCTGCCAGCTATAGCTTTAGGTCTGTGGTTTGTGCAGCTTCACGCTTAGACAGGAAATAGGGATGAGCTGGTTTTCCTGTCTCTCTTCATCTATACTTTGTTTAGATTTACATTTCACAAGGATCTTTGCTTGTTGATTTTGTGAGTTAGGGTTGTGTGATCACAGATGCATTACAATTCTAATCCACATCTAAATTACCTTACCTGAATTGTCATTAAAGGGGCATTTAGAATGGCCAAAATTGAAGTGGCAGAGGGCAAGATATCCTATATTCTAGTCTTTGGTAAGAGCCACACTCCAAAAGTCTTGGATCCTACATTTCCCAAAATGCAGCTCAAAAGCACCTTTCATTTTTTTATTTTTTATTTTTATTTAAGAAAGCACTCTTTAGAGCTACAGGAGACATTGTGCACCTGTTTTCACAGGCTGTACTCCCTGTGAAGAGCAGTGTTGGGCAAGTTACTTAAAAAAAATGTAATCAATTACTCATTACATATTACACACTGAAAAGTAATTACATCACATTTTGACATTTGACTTCACTTTTCTTTAAACAACTGGAAATCCTCTACACTTCACATATTCTGTAGTTACTGTGTAGAAATAGAAAACTAAACATTATTTTTCCAAGCCTCTTGCCTGCGTTTCAGAGGAATTAACTGGCCATTATCAGCTAGCAGTATTGCTGTCCTCACAGTGAGGCAACAGGCTTCACACATCCTCCAACTCTGAACAAACCCAGGTGACTCCCAAGGCTAATGGGTAACGCTAGCAAGACAGCCAAGGACACACACATTTAAATAAAATAACTTTGGAACTACTGGGAGTCCCATTTCCCTGCATTTGATAGACCCTAGCTGCCTCCCCAGACCCCCAGGCCCTGCGTCCAGCTACCAGGCCAGTCTCTCCGCTGAGTACATAGAGCAAGTTCACATCAACCCTACGTCAAACTCTCGGTAAGACAGCGCACAGATCCTCTCCCAAAGTGGAAGTTACAGAGCCTAACTGTGTTTAGTAACTGTAGTGAAATGATTATATTTCATATACCCTTACATATGATATCATATACACTACCCTTTAGTCAAAAAGGGGTCACATTACAGTTGCTGCCCAACACTGGTCACAATTAATCTGAACTTCATGTGTAAAAGATTTGAAATGCCCGGAATTATAAATCTACTGACACACAGCAGGTTTGTTGGGATTGAGCTTTTCCTTTGCATCGTGGGAATGTGTAGTGAATCCAGTAAATCTAGCAAGAGCACTCTTCCTTTTGGCCTGATATCAGCAAACAGCTCTGTCGGTGACTGACGTCTTGTAACCACCAATTAATGGGCTTGACAATCTTGACTTTTATGCCACCATTCCATAATGACCATCTTATTAAATGATGGGGGGGAACCAGACTTTAGAGCAGTTTCAATCGAATTAGAGATGATTATTTCACCTGTTTAGGATGTTTGGAGATGTTTTAGACACTTAAAGATATAGTTTGACATTTAGAAAAATACACTTGTTGTCTTTAATGCTGAGAGTTAGATGACAAGCGCCAAGCAGCAAGTTAGAAAATTAGCACTTGTGACATCCTGTACCGGGCTAGCTGTCCCCAGATATCTCCTCATCAATCTTTTGATCCAACTTTCAACAAAAAAAAGTGTATGTCTGAGAATGTCAAATTGTTTCTTTAAAATGATTTCAAATCTAATTGATTGGTTGTCCAATATTAAGTTAATCGCCAACAGTTTGAGTAATTTTATTAGAAAATAAAATTCAATGGTTCCAGCTTCCCTAATGTGAAAATCTTCTGGTTTCTTTACTCCTCTATGACCATCTTTTAGTTTTGGGCAACGTCTTTGACATTTATCACCATTTTCTGACATTTTATAGACCAATCGACGAATGAAAATAATCGACAGATTAATCTCTAATGAAAATAATCGTCAGTTTCAGCTCTCCTGTTGTGTTTAAAACCACTAAAACGGCGTAAACCTCATAGCAATCATAACTCTACTTGCTAAAAGTGCCCCCCCCCCCCCCCCCCCTCCGATTTTCCAGCCTGTGGTCTGAATCTCATCACCGGCTCCTTTTCAAAACAGGCTCACAAACATCATGATTGATTCAGCCCCTATCCTCCTGGATATCTCAATGCCTGCCTGGGCTGCAGATTAATTTTCCTTTTCCTCATCTTAATTTTTACTCATCGCTGCTCTATAAAAAGGCTAAATGTCAAGCATGCCTGACTCCTTCTAGTGACACGTCTATTCCAGCAGATAATTACCATAAGGAAATAGATGCTTTAGTGTGCAGAGGGGAATTTAATTTACTCTGACATCCTTACAGCATAATGCATTCCTAAAGAAAGAGAGTTTTTCAGTTTGCAATTGACTTTTTAGATAAATTGGACTATTTAATGTGATTATCAGTCTTGAACGCCTTTCACTTATTAAGGTGTTGAAACCAATTAAGGGTTACATGCTGCTCGTGCTTCCAAATGTGAAACTGTGAATACTGCTTAAAGATCCATGAAATAGGAACCAGCCAGAGCCTATTGTTCGGTAGTCGAGCGGCTACATTGCCTGATGATGTTTTGAGACTTGCCAGGTAATGATATTAATTACAGCAACATGGCTTGCTTCAGGTTGTGGATTAACCTCAAGGAGCAGGGGGTTATGTTTAGTTTGATTTACAGCCCGTGCATGTGGTGTAATCTTCAAGGCTGCAGAATTAAGTAGACCCATAAAACCCTCGAAGCCCTCTGCAGAAATCTGCTTCAATTTGTCGGCATATCCACCTGAATAATAACAATGTCCACATGTTTTGTAGAAGTCAGACCTTAGGACTATGATCAGCAACTCAGCCAGCGTTGTGTATTGATCCCATCTCTGCAGTAACTTCTCTAAAACATTGACTGAATCATTGTCCTTACAGTGTTTTGCCTCTCAGACATACAGTGAATGAAGCTGCTGTGTCACTGGGACGTATATCTCTGGGGCATGGAAGACCACTGTCATGATTGGGCACCCCTGCGTTCGCTGATAGCGCTGAGTCACATTTCAGTCCCAGCATTCCCTCTGCGTGGCCTCAGGAGTTCGCTCGTCCTGCAGGTTGTTTTTTCCCCCACACCTGCTTGCAAAGCCGGCAGCTCCTGGCCTCACAGAGAAAGCAGTGACGCGGGCCGGAGGCTTTGAGGAAGTCAGCGAGCATTGCTGCAATCCGTAATACGGCCATGAAGACACAGCAGGCCACAGTGCTCCTGCCCAAAGTTCCTCCTTTTGCAACCAACTGCCTGAATGTTGTGCTTCTTAGGAGATAAGGGCAACCTCCCACGAAAGGTGACTCAGCAATCCAACACACAGCCTCTCCTGAGATAAGGTTGCTCCAGGGGCCTGAGGACAGTGGGATAGCGGGGTGGGTGGGGGTGTCACAAACAGAGAAAACTGAGGAAGGTAAATTCACCAATATAGCCACTACTTTATTCTAGGAAATTGAGTGTGAACTTGTAACATAATAAGAATAAAATATATAAACAGAAAAAAGCTCTATGTTGAAAACCAATAGATTTGAGCACACAAGTAATTTGAAATACAGTAATTACATTAGAGGTCAACTCCACCAGATATTCATATGAGATAATAATGACAAGACATATCTGAAAATGAGAGGTGAGTTATTTAAGCCGATCCAGAGGTGTAAGTCATTATTTATTTAGGATTTCCATCAATATTAATCCACAATTTTTATATATTTTTTTAATGATTTATGACAGTATAGGCGCCCATCACTCTGGCTTTAACTACACAAATGTGCCAGAGACTGACACTTAGATAGGCATTATCAGAAAACTGGAATGAAGTGATTAAACATCTTCACCTCTTTGTCCATATATGTATGAATGACGGCAGAATGCAGGGAGATGAAGTGTTGCACCCTATGCTCTTATATGTGCTGCAGATAGTAGGCTACGCTGCGCAGACGGTTTACTAATTCACATTCAGTGTGTCTCAGTTTTAGGTCCCTTTCAAGCTGTTTTGAATTTAGATGATTGACTTTGCAGCAAAACTCCCAATGCTAAAGTTAAAATGAGTCTCTCAGAGTGATGGAAACATCTGAAGCTGAAATATCTGTGAGCCAGTAGCATACTGTTGGTTTGTTGACTCCTGAACACAACACCCAAAGGGAAAACCACATTGCAGTGACTGTAACGCACGATGGTCTTCTGAAGGACCGAGCCAGTAACGCAGTGAGGATGCACTCAGTGTGCAGGCATCTTAAAACAGAAAGTAACAAAGAGTAAAAGGTTGAAAAAAAAAAGAAAGAAACTAATGTGCCCAGGTTCGGACATAATCAAGATTGTGGACACTTGCAGATGTGATGAGGCAGGACAGAAGCTTTGACACTGTAAGAGGGGCCATGACTGGAGAGAAAGAGCAAAGTGAAATGGATGAAACATTAAAGAGAGAAAGAAAAACTCATTATATGGGAAAGAAAACAGTTGTGTTAATTTCATGGACTGCTTCAGCGTGCCAGAACAGGTGACAGAAGGGGAGCTGTCCAATATGCAAGTAAGGAGTACCCCCCCCCCCCCCCCCCCCCCCCAACCCCCAGCTTCCTCGGTGAGAATGAAATAAATAAACAATGAATGGTCCACTCTCCTCGCGCGCCTCATCCCATCTCATGCATGGCTGCCAGTAATGGTCTACTGGGTGTCAGCTTTTATTGGCACGGCACAAAGCAAGTGCCAAGGGCTGTGCGGCTCGACTCCCCGCTGCAGACTCGGCCTGTGGATAAAAGCGAGCAAAATGCCCCAGCCGAGCTCAGAGACATAGTCATGTTGGGCTGGAACGAGGAAGTGCAGTGGAGAGGGGAGGGACTCCGGGCGCAGCTCCATGGGGCCGCCGCGGCGCTGCGACCTTCTGCACATGGAGCCGGGGAGAGTTGGAAGAACTTCATACTGCAAACTCAAGGAATAGCAGGTAAAGTGACTTCCACCGCGCTTTTCAGCTCCCCACTAATCTCAGAGGCTAGGTCAGCACCTGTACATTGAGCTCTTTCTTTTTCTTTTCAAGAGTTTTAGGAGCCATTTCGCACCTGACTGGAAAAGACTCCTTTAGTTTCGGTGCAGGTGCGCCGCAGCAGCAGATCCCGCTTGGTGCGCGTAATTCTCGGCCGGTGTAGGACTTGTAACGGATCAACAAACTAGAGTACTCTTTAGAATTAAATATAGAAAAAAAATATATTCACTTTTACGCGTCATTTGTTACTAAACAGGCATCAGTTTAACGGAAGTAGAGGAATGTTCCCCATTTTTCCTGTGTGTTTTTCTCTTTTGGGAACATATGGATGAATTATTTCACAACCACTTAGATTTATATAAACATACTTATCTCGTTTTTTAGATTTACTTTACTAATTTGTTCGCCCTTCGTTAGAAGTGTAACCTGTTTAATGGGTTTTTACACTCCTGTTAGAGCCTATATGGCACCTGTTGCTACAGATGTGCGCGCTCAGATGCTCCCACTGTATCTTGCGTTTGGTAAAATAAAAAAATAAAATAGACATTTCCAGGAATAACAGCAACTTTTGATTAAGATTAAGACGCAAATTTTTGGGGGGACCAAAACCAATCCGTAGGATATGTGACAATGTTCTAACAGGAAATCAGCACGCACAGAAGATGTGCCCAATGTTTCTTATAAATTAATAATCGATGAATCTGATCATTTCTCATACCGTGTAGCTTTGTATTCACCTGGTCTGTTCGAACCAGTCTCACTTCGCTGTTTAACGTCTGTGTGAAGGGAAGAAACAAGACGCATGTAGGCAGGACTGAGACAAGCTTTCACAGAGCTGCCACTGAGGGGGAGAGCAGTTCATCAACGCCCAGACACAAACACAGAAACACAGAACTCTCGAACTGTTGAGGAAGTTTCCTCTTTTTAACACGTTGCAAAAGTTGAGCCTCGGCAAAAGCTACATTCTTATTTTGATCAGAAGCCAGAATATACTGTGTGTGTGTGTGTGTGTGTATGTATGTATGTATGTATGTATGTATGTGTATGTATGTATGTGTATATATATATATATATACACACACACACACACACACAGTATATTTTAGGTTTTGATCAAAATAAGAATGTAGCTTTTTATTTTATTTTTTATTTTTTCAAATTTTATCTTTAAAGTGGCGTCTGTGTGATGCAAAGCCCCGAGACAACGAGTTGCCATTAGTCTGTCTAATCTTAAACTGGGAGAGAGCATCTTCATTTTATTTTTGTGATAGGCCTATAATTTTTTTTAAGGCAAATATGAATGCATTTGAAGTTTGCTATTGGGTAAAATGCTATTTTTCTATGAGTTTGAACCAGTTAAGGAAGGTTAAAAATTCACTCAAATCTCACTTAAATGCAAATATTCAACAAAAGGTCAACACTTGGGAAAAGTATTAGAAAAATAGGTTTGATTTCAGATGTCAGATCTATTTTAAACTGTGATAAGGAACACCCAGACCTGCACAAATAGGACTTTTTCGTATCTCAGTTGGAAAGGGAAGTGCTGAAAGTGCTGCAAATCTGTCTGCAGATACATCATCTTTCTTGTCAGTAGAAACAGAAGTAGGGGGTGGGCGTCAGAGGAAGGCAGACAGTTATTAAAATGATTGTACTGTCTGAATAGCAGAGTAGTGAAGTGTGTCAGATGCAAATGAAGGAAACTTCTCTTCAGCGCACCTTTCCTCTCCCCTCACCCCCTCGATAGGCTCCCAGAACACATGCGCTAACACTGTCTACCCACTTACACCCATACATTTCACGAATTACTGATGCCAATCTCCGTGTGCATATGAACAAAGGTGACCGTGCAACACATTGCTTGGCAGTGTAGGATCGTCTCTAATCCTAATGACTGATAAGGAAAGCGCCCAGCTTCATTACTTCTCATAAAAACCACATGAGTGAAAATGAATAACTCAGATATTTTGCTGAATTATCAGAAAGTGCAGTAACTGTAGAAAAAGTGGATTCTTTCGGCGGCGTGTGAGAAAATAAAGAATTAGAATTATTATTCCTATTGTTTGTGCATAATCAGAGTGAGGTGCAGCAGTAATGAGCGAGTAAACCTGATTCACATAGTGATGATACATTACATAGGCCTACTGATGAATTTAAATGCTATAACATGTTTTATTGCAGCCAAAAATCGAATTGGCATAAGCAGAAACAATTTTTTTTTTTTTTTAATGAGCATCCTTTTCCTTAAATCCCAATTGTATTTTGTCTTTTAATTGTTTAATCACTCATTCAAATGTTGAGTGATTGAACCGATTTAAAAAAAAGGACTTTTCTTAAAAACATTTAAATTTAATGAATTTGAATGACGTGAACTCAAGAAATGTTTTTTGTGTGACTTTTCCACACCACCAGGTCTATACTTGAGTGTTGCCTCATGTTTTCCAGCATTTGCTGTTCAGTTTGCATGTGTCTTATGTAAACTCATCTGAACACATACACACCATGTCGAAGCTTCCTCCTGGGTTTCCAGGCTCTGCTGGTGTGGTCCTCAGTATCTGTTAACGGTTTCGTTGTTTCTCATCTCCACCCTGCTCCCTGGTGTAGCTCTTGCACCTCACTATGAGCAGACGCCTCCAACCCCCCCCATCATTCAACACACACACACACACATACACAGGAGGAAGACCGAGAATTCTGTCAACCCACAAGCCTCTTCCTGCCTCTCCTCACTTGACATACTCCGACCAAAACTTTTCCAGTCCCTCTGCGCTATGTATCAGAAGTCTTTTCTTTTTGAAAGATTCCACCTGTCCCCAGTTCACACACACACACACACACACACACACACACACACCACACACACACACACACACACACACACACACACACACCACACACACACTCCTCCCTCTAACAACAAGGACATGAGCAATAAAGGGTAAAAATCCTTTTTTTTTATAACATCAGTTTGATCTGATGAGAAAAAAGTCGTGACTGGGCAGGTGGATGAGCACATTTTAGTTTCTTATTAAAAAGTATGTTATCAAAGTAGGACTCTAAACTTTGAAAAAGAAAAATTAAGGCACACTTTTAAAATCACAACTAAAAGCAATAAGGGAAAACTTTGTAACACGTAAAAAACTTAAAATAGTATCACAAAATAACTACTTCCTGAATGCTCTACGTGCACCTTACTTTCCACATGCCTACGCAAGTGGGTTGTGGCTGAATGTAGGAACTCTCTTTTATATTTCTGCCGAAGCCCCCCTCCGCCAACACATCCGTGTTTCCCCTCACACCATCTGCCCAGAAAAAAAGGGCACACGAGAATATCCCCCTCTCTGCCCCCGACCTCCTAACTCCAGATGCTGAAGGAGTGCGCTGCAGAGTCGTAGCTCAGCAGAGTAACACGCAACACCCCTGTGTTGTGCTGAACAAATCTTCTGCACCAGTGACCTTTGCCCCCCCCCCCCTTCTCCTCCCCTCACACTTGCATCCTGGGTGTCTGCAGGCCGCCAAGCTCCTGACTTGACTCCGCAGAATATTGTGCGTTGCGACACAGCGGCCCGGTCGCTTCCCACTATTTGTTCCAAATGTGTGGAGCCATCTGTCAGTAAAACAGGAAGGCCTAGGTTCCCCTTCTCCCTTGGGCTCGTTTCGCTATTTTCGGGAGCTTCACTTCTCCCTGAGTGGCTGCTTGGACTGGGCAGCGGCCCCACCAAGGGCTTCTTGAAGTGGCGGAGCTGGGGCTGAGGCTGTCGGGCCCATCTGCTGCAGGCTTGAGGGCCATCCATTATTAATGGGGCCACGAGCACTGGTGACTCCTCAGATATTCAGTCCTGGCCGGAGGATTGCTTCTAAAAAAAAAAAAAATCATAAAGAGAACTTCTCTGTCCTTCGGCCTGCTTTTTCTGTTCTTTTCTCTACCTTCCTGTTGCAATTGCTCTTCTGACTTCTTGCCCTCCCATTGCTATCCTCGTTCTCTGCCTCTAAATCTATCTCGCTGCTTCTTCTCTCTCTCTCTTTCTCTCTCTCTTTTCTGTCCTCCCCTCTCTTTATTTCTGAGTGTGGCTTGCATGCGTCTGTGCCCAGGCCGCGGGCTCAGCGATGCATGCTCAGTAAATTAGTGAGAACACGAGCGCCGATCAGCTGGAAGTGCCAAACACCCGCATACTCGTGACCTGGGGCCAGTTAATTTTCTGCTTAATTTTGCCGCAGTCAGTTTGCATTTTTGGATGATTACGTGGCAGGAAATTAACAATAAATAACAAATGTGGTCTGAAAGCCCATTCCCAGCAAGCCTACCAGCGGGCCCCATCAGCCGGAGCCGAGCCACTCTCCAAGCTCAGTCGCTCTGTCAGACTTGTAATGAAAATGTCTGTAATTCTTTGTAATGTAATGTGGGGGACTGTGGGGTGTCTGCGGCGGTGACAAGAGCGATCTCACTGAGGTGACAAAGCCACGCAGAGAAATACACCCTTTACTCCACTCTGGCTTTTTATAATGTTGTTTCCTTAGCCTGCACTTGATTAAACTTACATACATCTCCATCTCCATCTCTCTCCCATTAGAGTACCTGCACCGCATGGAGACAGAGGAGGCCCAGGAAATGGCCCAGATGCCAGGTAAAGACCACCTACTGCATGATTGAGACGTAGAGTGCAGAAAGTAAATACAATAGGCCCCACAAACAGGCTCTTACACCACCCGGAGGTAATTTTGCCTATCCTGAATGAGACATGTTGAGGGGCTGCGTGGTGAGTGATGGGTGTTTGCGGGTATGTGTGTCTCGCCAGGTAGGGACAGCCCCCCTGCCAACGAAGCGTCCGAGGAGGCAGAAGAACCAATGGCCGTCCCTGAGGACCTGTCAGCCGGCTCCACCCACCAGCAGAACAACAGAGGGGACAAAGGTACGAGGCAACATCTCACCAAACGTCTCACAGCCACTCAGAACAACACTGATGCTTGTGTAAATGTAAGAACAGATAAAATCGTAGTGTGTGTGTGTGTGTGTGTGTGTGTGTGAGTGTATCCATGAAGCAGCAATCAAAATGAGTCAAACCCACTGCAGTGCCTTTCCCAAAAGTAATGTATTCACTCCCAAAGCATCCAGATCAGAGTAAAACAGTTAAATGAAAGAAATGTCAGTATCAGAAGCACAACATATATATTTAAATAAAAAGCAAAAAAAATGGTTTTATAACTTAATCTCATACACATCCAGAGGGAGATATTTGCTGTTCCAAATCCCTTGGAAAAATTAATTTGAAGCTGCAAAGAGACACATTTAGGTCATTGGCAGAAAAGGTAAAAAAAAAAAAAAAATCCCTTTGATTCATGGCATGTCATTAATAAATCGAATCTTAAGGAATAGCTAATGTGGCCTTGATTTGAGTTTGTGAACACCAAGCCAGGGAATATCATGGTGAAAATAAGGATGAAGCATGCTAGGGGGATTCACATCGGCGCCGGCGTATATTTATCTCAGGTCTCCTGACATGGGTGGCTTGTGAAAAAACAGGAAATGTTCAAGGTGGAGTCATTATTGGTCATTAAAAGCTAATTGCTTTTACATGACAGCAGGATAAATCAGACATAACATACAATTTAAATAGGATCAATATGGTATTTTTTGTTGCTTATTATTATTCTTTATATTTTTATTTGTGTTCTTATTTTTTTTTTAAATAATGTTAATGTTCCAAAATGTTAGGGACCGTTAGGGAGCTTAAGAACAGATGAAGCGAATCCACATGAGAGCCACTGAGTCAATATTGAATTTAATTTTTTTAAATTTAGAAATGTGCAAAATGAGGTGCAACTCAGGGTCACAAATATGTGGGGTTGTATATTTTGTTTTAATCATGAGAATTTTATTTTTTATTTTTTATTGATGGCAGAAAAAACAAGAATGACAGCTGACTATCCTATCAGCGTTTTTTCCACTTATCCAGATGACGGCAAAGATTAGCAGCACACATTACAAAAAAAAAAAAAAAAAAAAGTGAGAGGAAACTGAAATAGGATGTGTAAGAATTTCCTAAGAAGAACTTGCCATCAGGCAGTTTCAACACTCCTGAAGATAAAGAGTTCAGGAACAAGGCCAAGCTGAGAGAGATCAGCGTATCACTACACCACATAGGTCACACACCTGTGTGCGCAAACACACACACACACACACACACACACACACACACTTTCTTGAGTTGTGAGGCGCCGAGCTCAGCACAGGCAGGAATTTTCTGAACAAGGGCTGTGATGGCAACAAGTAACACATTTGAAATCGAGTTAGCGTTTGTAGAGCCATCTTTTATAAGACTGGTACATCTCAACTCAGTTGACTGTTGGACGTTTACGACCTGGGGAAAAAAGGAAGCAGAGAGGAGATTTAAATGTCTTACTTCCATCGGCAGCATGTAAAGAAAGTAAAGGGGGCACAGCTGGCAGCGTGTATGTATGACTTTATGTACTATATGTGAGCTTCTGTTCTTTCCCTATAACAGTAGGATCACTTTGCATGAGTGTGTGTGCACATGTGTCTATATAGAGACAGAGAGAAAGAAGGGAAGTGCAAGTATCTGGTACATCTATGCATGACTGCCCCTGTGATAAAAGCCCGATTGAGTTATAATTATCACCCAGGATCATGTGCTGCTCAGTTCTCTGTAGTGAAAAAAGGCAAAAAGCAGAGGGACTATATGTGGGACATGGGACCTCAAAGTATCGAAAGCTCAAAACCTCAAAACCCAGGTTTGTTTCCTGTTGCAAATAAGTCTTCACAGCCCGGGATCGTCACTATTGCTGCGCATTCTCAACGCTCCAATCATATGGGAGCTTTAAAGGTCAAAGTGAAGCCTATTTTGTCCTCCATGTCAGTGTGTTAAGTAAACTGTCGCAAACATGTGAATTAAAACAATTTAATTGTGTGGCTTAAACTGAGACATTAGCATGGAGACATATTTGGTTTAAGTCACAAGGCGGTAAAAACGACCTTCTGAACATCCCAGTGAAATGATTTCTGTTTCACTTTCGGTGATTCAGATGCTCCTTTTGCTACTTTTAAGAGATATGAGACTAAGAAGGAGACTGAGCTGTCTAGTTCCCGAAAACATGAAGGAGGTTAAAAGTGTGAGGGGGGGAAAAGCAGGCTGTTTTTGGTGTTCCTGCAACTCGCGTTGAGAGTTTTGGTGCCGTGGTTTAACACATGCGGTTCCACTACTTTGCACACAGGGTTATTTTCAGGCAGTGAGAGCAGCAAAAGTCAGTAACAGGAACCTCCAGCAGTCTCCCTGTGTTTCCACGCTGCAGAACTAACACACTTGCTTCCTATCTGCTATCAAACTCGTTTAATATAGCTTGATGATGTCTTCTTTTTATGCCCAAAAAGGCTTTGTGTTAATGATAGTACTATAGCTTCTTTCTTCTTCTTTTCACATTTGTTGGTCACTTCTCTCGGTATTGGTCATTGTTTAATTCTCTGCTACAGTATTGTGTTACCCCTTTCATCTGTAACCTGAGGATCAGATCCACATCGGGTTATAACCATTTTATTGCGACCTGGTTTGTTTGTCTGGCCCTTGCTTCCCAAAACGAGCAAATCAGGATGTGTGACTGTGACAAACAAGATGAACAGTAGAAAGCCTTCTTCCTATTCCCAATTCAGTCACAACTTCCCCATATCCATGAGAAGTAGGTGGCAGCCCAGCGTTCGTGGTTCCCTTCTGTCTGCTTCACCTGGCTGATAACCTGGGTGGTGTATTAGATGTCTTAGGAACTGAAAACCACAAATAAACAGAACATTCTTTTTTTATTTTTTATAATTGCTGTGTTCCAACAATTCTGAAATTAGTGAGAATAAACTGTCTACACATTTTTTTTCTTCTTACATTGAAGAGTTATTCATGGATCAGTGGCAACATTTCCACATGTAGAGAAATGCCTCTCTTGTCAATACTGAGCAAGGCAATAGTCTGATTAAGTCTTTTTATTGGTACATCGTTTTACAAGTCAATGACGAGCAAAAGTACTTCAGTTACCCAGAAAAATGTTGGCAACCAGAGGTTATGTGGCTAAAACCATCAATTAAATTAGGAGGGTTGAAGTGGTGTAGCCACTTATCGAGTTTTGCTTTCGAGCTCTGTGATATGCAAATGCAAAAGTAACCCTATCACTTGTCCTCAAAAATCCCTCTTTACGTCACCATTAAAGCCCTTATGCCTGACTGAAACACCTTGGTGGTTCGAGTGAGAAATTCAAAGTCTTGGTTTGCGACACGTGCAGCGTAAATACTCCAAAAAAGATCACTCCGGCTGCTTAGTGCCGGTTGTAATTCTCTTTCACCGCTGCAAACGTGAGTAGGACACGTGCACAACCTGACTGCACTTCACAAAACGTCACAGAGGGTGTAAGTCAGGGATTCCCAACTAGGGGTGCTCATACCCCGAGGGGTACTTCTGCTGTTGCGTAGAGGAGTGTGGAAAGATTGGGGAGTAGCTTTAGTCATTTGAAAACATAGAAATTACAATTTGCATACAAATTTGCATATTGAGTCACCTGAAAAACCACTTGTTGAGAGTGTGTAAAATGTGTGTAGTAGTGAAAGAGCTGTTCGATGCAATGGATAAACTGTTGTAATAGTTAGATAAAAGTCATGGATCAATGGTTCGAATGGAGGGGGTGAGCGATCACGGAAGGCTTGTGTCATGTGGAAGCACTGACAGAATTGTTGTCATTGCTTAGAATTCCGGATGGGAGAGACAGAAACTACGCAGTATAGCTGTAAAGTAATGGATACACAGTTAAAATAGTTAGCCTAAATCAACTGATAAACTGTTGAAATGATAAACTTAAATTACCAGCAACACAGTTGAAATAGTCATCTAGAATTAAGCCATACATTTTTTAAATATTTAGCTTAAAGTAATGGATACATAGTAAAAGTAACCCGTAAATGTTTAAAATAGTAAGCTTCAAGTAATGGATAAACAATTTAAATATTTAGCTTAAAGGGATGAAAACACAGTCAAAATAGTTAATGTAATAAATACAAGGGGAAATAGTTGGAAGTAATGGATAGTAATGGTTGACATGTTTAGCAAAAGGTATAGGAATTAAATAGGATAGCTCAAATTAAGGTAAAAACAGTTTAGTTTGCTAGAAGTAAGGGGGAATGGTTCAAATAAACGGTTGTGTAGAAAAATGGGTATTTGGGTTTATCTGGCAGGGTTGTGGCAAAAACAAAAGCAAAGCAAAAACTGTTCAGATCCACTGTCTGAAGTTAAATCTGTATATACATATATAAGCCAGAGAACTCTCAAGTCAAACTAAAAGCATCATGGCATTAACGGCTTTAGAGACGTGTGTTAACACATAGCAACACTTCAAAACCGTGTCATCCACGTTGCATTACATTACATTTTGGATGCACATGTAGCGTGTTTAGTAACTAGATAAACATAAGTTCTCTACCATAACTCATCATCATCTTTTGCACATTAATAGAACTTAACCCCAACGTAGCACAATTTTACTTTTTTCTAAAGCTTTTCCTTCCCTTTTGCGTGCTCGGCTGGTATCTCTCTTATCTCATCTGCTCAGCCTAAAGACAAGTTTGTCCAAAAAAATCAGTCGGAACAGATGAGCAGATTGTTTGTCATGCAACATTAAATTGATAAAAAAAAAGAATAAAAAGTTGTGTGGAGTAGGACGATCGGATTATGAGACTGATCTAAAAGCAATCATAAACATCTCATGATCCAGTGCTGTTAGTTCTCAAATTTCGCTCCACCTCCTGCTCTCTATGGGAAACATTCTGTGGGGGGGGGGGGGGGGGGGATTTATGTTCCTTGGTGGCTCTCGGCAAAAACGAGACTCCTGCAAAAAAAAAAAAAAAAAAAATACATGTTTCAGTTACTGGCTGTTTTACAATTCCTTTCCCGTGCTTCCCTTTCTGTCACTTCTCCATAATTCTTGGTATTTCAGTTAGACAGGCTCTCTGTCTGAAGCTTCCCCTTTTCCATAGATTCCTATATTTCATGATTTCCACTTCTTCCTCTTCAGTTGTACAAACAGAGGTGGAGGCGTGAGGAAATCAGGCTGCCACCGTGACACGCAAACCACAGGCTGATAACTGTGGGACTTGCACGATCCGTCAGTTCTCTTAAATGTTTCTAAAGTTCGCTAGTGGGAAAAGAAGGAGCTGGTAGTTCAGCACAGAGGACGCGTCCCTTTGTTGATCACTATGGGAACACCTGACATCACATAGAGATTAGAGCATAACATAAATAATAGTTGGCATTCGTCAATCGTGCAACCTTTGCTTTCCGGATTCTACAGACCCCTCTGATTAGTGAAAAGGTCAGATGCGAGTTTGTCTCATGTGTGCGTGTGTGTGCTCATCGCACTCTGTGGCTCTGATAGACACCGCTGTCGTCCCTAGTTTCACACTTCCTGTGTCTCTGTTTCCTGTTTATCTTGCTGTCATTTGTTTCACCAAAGTGTGATGGTGTGAGATGATCTGTGTTTCTTCATCACTGACATCCTCAAACAGCATGCATGCTATCCACCTCTGTATCCTTATAAAATATACTCTTCTACTTTGAAAGAAATAAGCCGCATATCTACAGTATAGTCTACAGTTTAGAGGAGTAGGTGGTGGCTTGATCTTATCAGACGAGTGCGAATTTTTCTCAGGCTGAAGTCACAAAATGCCTGAAGTAAGAGGGGAAGTTTGTGAACTGTCGATGCATCATCCCGGTAAACATAAAAAATGTTGCATTGAGCACTAAAGGCCATTGCAAAACGGTTGTTGCCCTAGTTATATTATAGTGCTGTTGAAATGCTATTACATACTGTACAGTGTCTATCCAGAGGAACGAGGGAATGAACAGAATTCTAAGGACTACAATAACGTATTGAATGAATCCAAACAAAGCCAGGCCAGTTTCTTGGCTGCGAGAAGCACAGTTTGGGTCAATCAGCATAGTCGTTATAAAATGAGCACATACGTATTTTATTTGAACAAGTAACAAAAGCAATGTACCATATAATATGATGTCTCATTCATAGAAAAAACAATTTAACAATGACAATCTGTCAGGTCAATCATGAAAAAAGTATACAATAAAATCAATTAAAATAGCGAGATTGATGACAACACTAAGTAACGATAATGATGACAGAAAAAGCTATGTTTTACTTATATCTGTTGGAAACATTCATGAACATCCATTCAGTGAGGACAGTCAAATTGCTTCAAAAAAATCGTTTGACTTTCCCATTATGCAGCGTTACAGACCAGGCAAAGGCATCTCCAGGGCTACATCACAGTGTTACAATAAGCAGCTCTTATCTATTCTCCTGTCACTGTATCAATATCACACTGATAATTGCCCATCTTTAGCATATAACATCATGAAAGAATCATGCTCGTATTCTAAACCGTGGCCCCCCCCCCCCCCCCCCCCCCCTTGCCCTTTTTTCCAGCCTGTAACATTAAAGTTGAGGCTCGCAGTGATGAGGAGAATGGGCTGGCCTGTGACATGAATGGCGTGGAGGAGGAGGAGTGCGCGGAAGACTTGCGCGTGATCGATGCCTTGGGGGCCAAGGTGAACGGCTCACAGCCGAGCCCCGAAGCCAAGGCCTTCTCCTCGGCTGGCGGTATCCGGCTGCCCAACGGGAAGCTCAAGTGCGATATCTGTGGGATAGTTTGCATTGGCCCCAATGTGTTGATGGTGCACAAGCGGAGCCACACTGGTAAGCCACCTGCGGCACTTCTTGCCCTTCCTTTGCACCCATGTTCACTGTTAGTAAGACAGGATGGATGAGGGGTAGAAAGGTGTTTGCTGTGGCTCCCGCCCATGTTCAGAACATTTCTTTAGACTTTAAATGGCAAAAAAGGAAGCTCGGACTTGTTATCTCCCACTAAGCCAAGCAGTATCACAGTGCACATGCTTTAGCTTTGCCTACACACAGACAGTGCTAGATAAATAAACTTTAGAGCCTGTTCTTATGTTTGCAGTCACGCCTATGACCAGTTGTAGCCGTACCGGCATCCTTGCGTTTGGCTGTATGCATGTAAACCTTCCCATTGTCCGTGAAATAGACTTTGAGCACGCCATTAGCATTCATTATGACTGACTGAATTACCACAGGACAAGCAACAGTTACTGATCAAATTATTGTGTGACAAAGTAGCGGAGATGAACTTGGTCCGACAAAAAAAAAAAAAAAAAAAAAAAAAAGCCCTGATCTGAGAAACAGGATATCTGCGGACGATTAAATGGAATCTCTATGAAGTGACAATTATCTGGCTATTAAAAGTTTTTTCAAATTTCCAAATTGATATTCTATTGTAATGAAGCCAAACCAGTGGTGTGGAACATTTTGAAAAAGGCACTTAACTGTCAAGCTTTAGAAACTAATGAAACTCAAAATGGAAGAAAGGAACACTAGACTAATGTAAATGCAAAAGAAACTACAATAAAAGACATAATGAAGTGCCTCTTATTTAAATAGAAAATATTCTGTGGTGAGTCTTTGCTCCTGAAATGCATTTTTAATGAATTTCCTTTTTTTTTTTATATTTTTGCTGCTTCACTGGTGACTCTTATTTTATGGGGTGCCTTTGAAAAAGAAAAAAAAAAAAGCCATATTAAAACGTTCTCACAGAATGCCACAACACTCGGAGAGGCTGGATATTGGTTTATTCCAGAAGCGTTGATCAGGAAGACTGGCTCTCAACACAAAGTGTTTCCTCCACTTTATTCAAATGAGGCTGAATTTGCATTGTGATGTGCCGCTCTTATTTTAGAGACGAAGAAGAGGAAAAAATGAGATTTTCAGATCAAATTGACCTAGGCAATGGTGCATTACGGAACTGGCAGGCTGAGTCTGAAAGGCTCTTGTTCGATCAGAGCGCCAGAAGTCGGCGGGGCAGGGGGAGCACGGAGAGATGGAGTGTCAGTCTGCTGTGAAACCCTCTCTCAGGCTGCTGGATCGCTCTCTGCCCCCGAGACGCTCCATCATCCAGGCTTGTTCTGGCGCTCGGGATGCTTGTTGTGCAGTGACCCCGCATTCATACAGCAGCAACCCGCTTTGTAATCCACATAGAAAAGACAAAGACTGCGCTTTTATTGTTCAGTGGAGGAATCAAACACCGTGAGGTTAGGGAGAGTGGTGCAATCGAGAAAAACCCCCAAAAATTATGAACAGCCTGGTAGGGTACATACAAAAAAAAAAACTATACAATTGTGTGCCAGTAAATCGTACAAGTTATTTATTCCGTTTTTTGTTTTTTTTCGCCTCTTAATAGTAACGTGCCTCTGTTGTGCTCTTGTCCTCAGGAGAACGTCCTTTCCAGTGCAGCCAGTGCGGTGCCTCTTTCACCCAAAAGGGCAACCTGCTGCGTCACATCAAGCTCCACTCAGGGGAGAAACCCTTCAAGTGTCACCTGTGCAGCTACGCCTGTCGCAGGAGGGATGCCCTCTCTGGACATTTACGCACCCACTCGGGTGAGTACCCACACGCCACCCACACCGGCAACTTCCACACTCACGGTAGTGGTAGGACCGCTGGGTGCCTTTACCAGTGCATGCAGTGAGAGCTCTGGGCTTCATAAGGGGAAGTTGACAGGGTGTAGATATGGTGTCACTTTTCTGTGTGCAAATGCTTTGCAGAAGTATGAGTAATTGAAATCTTTTGGGGGTAAACAGTACACATACAACGCCTGCTCTGAATAGTTCAACAGAACGGTGAAGGGATAACCTGCTAAATGTTTTTTTAGCATTATGAGCACCGTAACGGGTTATCCATCTGAAGCACTTTATTCTCCACGAATTGGTGTGCATAGGCACTGAACTGAATTAAATAAGGAGCAAAGGCTAAATGAATCGGAAAGATTACAAACTGGGATGGCTTATACTTAAAGGAAAAGGTTGGATTGTTTTTTTTTTCTTTTACAATTTTCTGTCAAATCCCATGAAAGGCTTAAAACCAACAGTGTGTCAATCTGTATCTCAGTACTTTCCAACTTCCCTGCTATATTTATAACACTCAGTTCCATTCCATTTATTACTATTGAATACAGGCTTTGGAAACAGGCCACACATGTATAATACATTTTTTTAGAGGTAAAGACAGAGGGGCTCATGTTCTGTATTTGTTTAAGAGGAATTAACTATAGTAGTGTCATGCCCAGGGCTGTAGTCACAATTTTCTAAATACTGAGGTCATGCGTCTCTCTAAATATTCTGATCTCACTGATAGACAGATAAGAATACTTTTTTTTTTTTACTACTCCTATTTTCAATATTTAATTATCCAACTGTTTCTTTAACATTTCAGTAGATCCAGTTCCATGACTGTGGGTCTATTATTAGTTAGTTGACTGTAAAGGTTTTCTTATTTTGTTGGTGTAAAAGCAGTTCATTTGGATCACGTCTACACAGATCAGGTTATAAAATACCCTCCATGAGTATGTTTGTGTTTGTAAACTCCCCTCGAGCTTCCTGAATTCCCCTAAAAATACAGAGGGATGACCTCAGTGGGCTCAGTATTGGCTACAGCCGGTCTCTGGACTTCACCTGTCAATCAAACAGCGTGGGGACGGTACTGCCAGGTCTTTTCCTTGGGTTTTCTGTCTATGTAGGTGGGGCTCTTTGTCTTCTTCTGTTTATTCCAGTCAAACTGGGAATGTAAAAATCCATCACTTCCTGTTTTATTTCCAGGAAAGAGGGCATTTAGAACGACAGACTATAGGTTGAATTATTATTGTGTAACTAAACCAAAAGTTATGAATTAAAAATGAAAACTTTAACATCCACAATCCCATAGAATACAACACAGCGCTGCTCACTGATCTAATGTTATGTCTTTGCAGTTGGAAAACCCCACAAGTGTGCTTACTGTGGGCGGAGTTACAAGCAGCGCAGCTCTCTCGAGGAGCACAAGGAGCGCTGTCACAACTACCTGCAGTGCATGGGCCTGCAGAACAGTATCTACACAGGTCGGTGCCTCACCAGACGCACACTTCACTTTCACCCAGATCCGATGGCCTACTTTACCCAGAGCGCAGGTCACGCTATGCATGCAACAGCAGCGTTTCCATTTGAGTTTTAGCTCATGCTCAAGTTCTTTAGCTATTTCAAATGACTGCAGAGATAAGTAAATGTAATCCTAGTGTCAGTGTAAAGTTCTGTATTTGTCCATATATGCTCGGCAGTCATGAGCTGAATGAACTCCCTATGGAGATATTTCATACGTAGGGTGCTGTACACCTCTGCGTTGAAGCCTAGAAACACATTTATACCTCATCTGTGAGCAATGAAGACATATTATTTATGTAGACCAAGAGCTTCACATGTGTCAGAATAGTCCGCTCTGTGCTCTGCGAGAAAAATACCATCAGACCAGAAACTCCCATCATGTGTTAGCAGGCGCCGGTTCATCACTTTAAACAGACCAAACCACAATTTACTTTTGATTCTGAAATCTACTTTTCTGTCTTGCTTTCCAGTAGTAAAGGAAGAAAGCAACCAGAATGAGCAGAGGGAAGACTTAAGCCAGACGGGATCTGACAGAGCCTTGGTGCTAGACAGACTAGCTAATAATGTAGCTAAGCGTAAGAGCACTATGCCACAGAAGTTTGTGGGTAAGGGCTGAAATCTGCTTTTTTTGTGTTTATACCCTACACACCTATGAAAGCTGCATAGGTGAAGCTGGAATGTGTTTTGTGTTAATTACTTCTGCCACCCTGGATCTGCAGAATGCATGCAGTGTAACAGAAAAAAAGTCTATTTGTGCAATTAAGCCTGATAATATGTTTAGAAAAGTGTTTAACCCTGTATAATAATTTTACAATAAGATGTTGATAATCTTTATAACAAAATAGGGAGAAAAATAGAATATTAAGAGGCCGAGGGGAATGCTAGAATGAGTCTACAAATACCAGTAGGAGACCATGAGACAAGAATAAAACATTTACCATTCCAGTGAGTCATTTTCAAACTAGAGAGGAGCAGGCTCGGCATTAAAGTGGTTAAATCGCAAGATGCAGGTGAAAGTTTAAGTATAAACTTCACATTGCTCTTCTGTCTCTCTCCGAACCCTCAGGCGAGAAACGTCTGTCCGACCTCTCCTACGACGGAGGAGCAGGCGAGCTGATCCAGCCCCACGTCATCGACCAGGCCATCAACAGCGCCATCAGCTACCTGGGGGCCGAGTCGCTCCGGCCTCTGGTGCAGACTTCCCCGGCCTCTTCTTCCGATGTGGGCCTCAGCTCCATGTACCCCCTCCACAAGCAGGCGGGCGAGGGCCACGCGGGGACGGGCCACAACCTGTCGGCCAAAGACAGCGCGGCCGAGAACCTGTTGCTCCTGTCCAACTCCAAGTCGGCGTCCAGCGAGAAGGACGGCTCGCCCAGCCACAGCGGCCAGGACTCCACAGACACCGAGAGCAACCACGAGGATCGTCCGGGCGGGGCGGCTTCCGGTCTCATCTACCTGACCAATCACATCACGTCGGGGGTGAGGAACGGCATGCTCCCTCTGGTGAAGGAGGAGCAGCAGCGGCAGTACGAGGCCATCCGGGCCAGCATAGAGATGGCGTCAGAGGGCTTCAAGGTGGTGACGGCAGACGGGGAGCAGGTGAGGGCGTACCGGTGCGAACACTGCCGCGTTCTCTTCCTGGACCACGTCATGTACACCATTCACATGGGCTGCCACGGCTTCAGAGACCCCTTCGAGTGCAACCTCTGTGGTCACCGGAGTCAAGACCGTTACGAGTTCTCCTCTCACATAACGCGAGGGGAGCATCGCTACTGAACCCCCCACCGTACACACACACACACACACACACACACACACACACACACACACACCACACCACACACACACACACACACACACACACACACACACACACACACAAGAGACAGAGACAGACAGACAGACAAACAGGTGTAGATATGGAAAACACACTCATTCATGCAGGCATGCACTGGAAATACATAGAACTACAACATGTAAATGACAATGTTGATGTCTGAAAGTTGTCTTTTTTTATACAAAGTATGCATGTTTCTTGAACACAGATAAATGCACAACTATACAAAAAAAGAAGCATTTATTTTCCTTTCAAATACCCTGCTCAAAAGAAGGAGTAGTTCATGTTCATGCCTTTTTTTTTTTTTTAAGAAACAAATGTACGATAATATAATAATGTTCAGTGTAGAAAACACAGTGGAGCTACTGTGCCACATCCTAAGAAGGTTTTTAAATGATGTATTTACAGTTGCCATGTGTATACAATGTATAAATGTGTCTTTTCTTTTGGAAAACCAGGCAGCAACTTTTTTTTTCTAGATTTCAAATAGAAAATATTTCCAACCTTACATTTACAAATCTAGTTATTGGAATGTTCTGCAGTTGTTTTCAGAGCAGGAAAACTCATTTTAAAATCGGTATTAAAGGCAGTCAATAAAACCAATCGATGTAGATAACCCCACATTTCTTTTTAACGTTCCAACCTGTTCCTATATTTGTAACAACCTAATATTATTTATATCACAGTTCCATGCCTGTCTGTTTTTGTATTTATTACAGTAATTGATGTTTGTCTGTAGAGTAGTTAATAAAAGCTGCATCTCTTTCTGTCCAACAGTACTAAATGTGTTTGAGGTGACAACATGACCGCTGCTGGAATTTTATTTTTCATTTTATCCGAAGAAAATGTTATCTAGCCATACCTGATGGCTGAGAATTGCATCACTCCCAAAATGAAGACGAAACATTTGAGGTTTGAATGAGCTTTATGCTTGCAAAATATCAATAAACGATATTTTATATATGCACAAAGCGTGGGGAAGTGTTTTGTTTTTCAGTGAATGAGTGTAGAGAAGGAGCAATTATACCTGAGGAAGTTGTTTAATGACTAGACTGCTACCAGACCTGTATTTAACGGCGACCATTTTTTATATATTTATATAGATGTTTTCAATAGGATAGTTTTCTTAACTGGACTGTATTAACCACCTGTCAGAATATGGAAATGTCCACATTAAATTGAAAATGATTCCTGGAGTTAATGCAAGGTTTCTCTGGGTTTTACCTTCACAGGAAATATGGAGATTTCATTTCACATTTTCGAACCTTCTGAAATAATTAAGTTTAGATGTCATTCAAGATGCTGCTCCCTTCTACCTGTCAAGGAAGAGCAAAGAAAGAGTGAATGACTGGCACTGAAGGGGGAATACATAAACACCTCTCCACACACAATTACCAACGTGTGGTTGAAAAGTACAGTCTAGATTTAGCAGAAAATCTCATTTCCATGAATTATTGATTTAACCCTTAAGTGTGTTTGTTGGTCAAAATCATACATAGCCTAAGGTCCAACTAACACACTTCTTCATATTTGTAATTTGCAAAGGATGCGAGACAGACAGAGCATGCAAGTTGGAAACATCACAGTGGCATTTCTTCTGCACAGGGACCCTCGTGTTAAAATTGTGACACCAAGGGAACACTGGTAGCATAAGCAGCATGTGAGCATGGAGACCATGCATAAACACACACACACACACACACACACACACACACCAGCATGTGGACATGTGCCGTGTCCAGGACCTGAAGAGTGTGGCGCTCTGAGGGGCTGGGACAGGGAGGATCAGGCACTGGAGCAGAAGGCAGGGGCCGGGGCTCTGAGGGCCCGGCCTGTCTGCAGAGGCCCGGTGGAGGCCGGCGAAGAGGGGCTCGGCGGCGTTGTGCGGCGGCGTCGTGCGCCGACAGCCTCGTCCAGATGGCTGCTGTGTGATTTAGCAGAAAAGGGAAGCAGCTGTGGCCAGCGCTGAGCCCCCCACGCTTGACTGGGACCCAACAGGGGAGGGGTGGGGGGGGGGGCATTTGCATGAGAGGGATAATCTGGCCAACCAACTCTGGCCCTGTCAGAATCCCAAATCTCACTTCCCCTTTCAGCCAGCTGACTGAAATACTCCTTTAAGAATTGGTCTCAACCAATTCCTCTTGTGCTGTTTACAGGATCCAACAAGAAGTTAGAGCTCGAGGTTCACACTTTACTCCTCCTAGTAACGGCTGGCCATCATAAAACATTCAATGCTGGTTTCTCAACATGTCGGGCCCAATGTGTGTATCCTGTATAGGATAAAGTGCCCAGTGGTGGAAAGTAACTAAATACACTCAGTTAATGGCTGGAACTGAGTACAATTTTGAGGTATCTGTACTTGTACTGGAGTATTTGTATTGTATGCTCTATACTTCTCCACTACATTTTAGAGGGGAATATTGTACTTTTTACTCCACTACATTTAACAGCTGTAGTTACTGGTTCCTTTGTGGTTATAGAGATTTTACGTTAAATACGCTGGATTAAAGATTAAATCAGTGGCTCCCAACCTGTCTTGTGACATCTTACTAAAAAAGCAGGATCTACTTGGGGCCTCTTTTTACGTTTCACATGTCTGTGAGTTTAGTTTAGTAGTTCCACCAAAGACACATTTCCCCTCTAAACTTCTCACTTGGTTTCATTGGAACTGTTTGAGGCCCAAAGAGGTATCCAATATTTAACACAAAAAAAAAATATATATATATGTATATATATATATATAAATGTGTGGAACAGAACTTTTTTCTTCTTTGATATTATAAAGTAACTCTAACCTCTCTTATCTTGTGACCCTTGGACCCCTGGACTAAACTACCTAGTGGCATATAGAGTAGTTTAAACCGTGCAGCTATAACAGTAGACTGCTACGAACACATTTATACATCAGCATCACCAGCGTATAAAAGTGCAACACACACATTTTCAGCAAAATGCGGATGTTTTCCTTTGATACTTTTAAGTTATAACCCCTAAGACTTCAGTCCTGATTGGTTCGGTGACGCAAACGTGGTCGCTGGAGGAAACAGCGCGTGTGGTGGAAAACTACTGTTTACAGTGCAGTCAAACTACCTCATGTTGTGTTGGTAATAAGTGTGTCAAAAACAATTTCAAAAGTAGTGTGATTTCATGCTGGACACCAGTCGGATAGTTTTCTGAAATAAAATATACAGGCAACACTGGAATGCATGCTGCAGTGTTTCCTTTGAATCCATGGTGCGCGTGAAGGCAATTTAAATCCAGTGAACATTTACTTATTTACAATACATTACTCATCCACAAACAAAAATGGTGTCCTTAAAGGTTGGATTTTTAAATTAAGGCATTAAGCTCAATATCTAAAAGACGATTTTTTTTCATTTCTTTTTAGTCAACTTTAGCATGGGTGTCCAAACGTATGAGGACCACTGTATGTAGATAAGTGATTGCAGAATGTAGATGCATTCACTGGCTGGAAAATCTGAATAATAAGCTATAGGCAGTAAAATCACATAACTGTTTTTTCAATAAACAGTGTGTAAAATGTGTTTGTGACCACACAACCCCAGATGTGACCACTACTGCACCGCCACAGTCAAATTGAGCCACAAGCTTACACCATATTAGGGGGGGGGGGGGGGGGGGGGGGGGGCTGGCTAATTCAACAAAGTTTCAATACAGAGGCCAACCACACACGTCTGAAATATTTATCAGGGACTTGACAAAAAGATGAAAAATGAATGAAAGTCTTTTTTCATGGTCTTCCAGATTTTCAAAGATTGTTTCATTAAATTTACATGAGAAGGTCATGTGTGCACAATCTATAATGGTCTTGCTCAATAGCAGTGCATTTAAGACCAGTGAGGCACTCAACTCAAAAAACATCAACAATGTGAAGAATTTCAGACTGAGCTACCACTTGGCGACGGATGGACCCTTATTTATTAATACTGATAGCTGAGACATTAATAGACGTCTGTGGTACATCTACTACATCAGCCACGGAGCCAGAGGATCAGGATGGGGACTGACACTTTTAATTATGGAGCTCGTGCTCATTGTCTAATAAAAAGGATGTATTGCAGTAACAGATTTTCCTGTTGAGGCCACTGCTGTCTCAATCACTAAAAGGAAGGGAGCAAAACCAAACCTGACACCCAGGATACTCGTGCCCAACTTCTGTAGCCGGGGGTCCCACGTCCAGCCTCAGAGACATTTCAGGAGTAGACCGCAGGCAAAATATTATAAACATGTGCAAATATTCGTAGACACAAACAAACGTGCTCATGAGGGCAACATTTGAATTTATTAGGAAAAAATTACAATTGTGGCAATGCACGTTATTGAAACAAACTAAAGCAACAGCAAAAATCAAGTGTTGACGCACAGTATATGAGATATATTGGGGAATGAATACTACTTAGGCTGAATGTTCATCCTCAAAATATTTAAAAAAGGATGCTAAGTGCTATAAAAAAGGAATTTAAACAGATAATTGCTTCATCTGGAACAAGCCCACAACATGGTGCCTAATGTTTACACCAAACCACCAAGCAACAGTAAAATAAATACCCAAACAAAACAGTCTGGCCATAAAAAAAACAACTGCTGAAAACAATGTGAATGCATAATGCAAACGGCAGGGAACAATTTACAGAATAAACATCAGGCTGGTTGTAAAGATATTAACAAATCATCTAAAAACTAACTGTTTGATACACGGGGGGGTAGAACAAATAATAGGTACACCAACTTAATATAGTGCATCCAACATACACCATTATGTGGAGCTATATATTTGTATAGTGTGTTCTGTCAAGAGTTGTTGATATAATCTTCAATTCTTTCAATTATGTAAGGTTCTCCTGCTGTTTAGTCCACCCACTCCATGTGCTTTGTGTGCAACAAAGAAAATATTTACAATCTACAGATTTATCCAGAGCCAAAACGTAGATATCAACTCAGTTCAAAATAGCATCTATAACTTTAACAGATGTGTAATCAGGATGACGAGTCTCGCTTAACGTCCACATCCAAAAGTCTTATTCCAGTCTTCATACAGCTCCAAGTCTTTTGATGAGACGCTGGGTCGTACCGTCTTCAGGGCCTCCTGGAAGTCCATGTAGAGGATTGGTCGCACTTGATCTGCAGTGATAGTGGCGATGTCACTGAGCTGGATGCTGCGGATGGGCCCCAGCGCTGCCTCTCGACACAGCTGAGTCATGTCCGCCCCTGAGAAGCCCTCGGTGGCTGTGACCACGCTCTCCAGCTCCTGCTCTCTCAGCTGGTTCTTCTCTTGAATCATGAGGTTAGTTACTATCTGCCGACGGGCCGTTGCTTCAGGCAGGGGGATGTATAACCTCTTTGCCAGGCGGCGGCGGGCAGCCTCGTCGATCTCTTGAGGCCGGTTTGTGGCGCCCACCACCAGGATGCGGTCCTCGGCTGCCGTGGCCGCCCCATCCAGCTGGACCAAGAATTCCGTCTTTATCCTACGTGATGAGTCGTGCTCCCCGTCTGTCCGCTGGGACAACAGTGAGTCAATTTCATCTATGAAAATGACAGCAGGCTGGTGGCAGCGGGCAATGGCAAAAAGGGCTCGCACCATTTTTTCCCCCTCACCCACCCACTTGGATGTGAGTGATGAAGCACTGATGCTAAAGAAGGTGGCACCTGACTGGCAAGCTATGCATTTTCCTATCAGAGTTTTTCCGGTCCCTGGGGGTCCAAACAACAGGATGCCTTTGGGCGGACCACGGAGGCCAGTAAAGATGTCAGGTCGCAGCATAGGCCAGACCACAATCTCCTTTATGGTGGCCTTGGCAAACTCCAGGCCTGCTATGTCATCCCAGGCGACAGGAGGCCCGTGGTCCATGATCTCACTCATGATCAGCTCGATTATCTTGGGCTCAAGGTTTTTCAGGCGCTCGTCCAGGATCTGAGGTTCCTGATTGGAATTACGGCTAGCTTCTTCTTCTTCCTCCTCCGGTCGTGGAATAGGTGACACAAATTTAGAAAACGCACCTCGAGGCCTGTTAGCACCCAGAGATCTCTTCACAGTTGCTGCCATGGTCTGACCTCTCGTAGGCTGATTGGAGTGTTTTTTCTGCTGATCAACAATGAACTGCTCACGAGCCGTTCTAAAGTTGCCTCCAGCTCGCGGGTCAGTACCTGCTTGACCTCCATGTTGCCCCCTGCCACCATCCCCTCCATCTGGGTTGTAAAAATTCTTCCGCTTAGACGTGTTGCAGGTGGGGAAGTAGGAGGACTGATTGTTTTGTCCACCCCATGCAGGGCCAGGGTTTCCCTGTGGATGACCTGAAGAAGAGTGACTAAACACAGACGGCGGTCGGGCTGGAGGTCGGGAGAAGGAGTTTGGATTACCCGACATCCCCTCAGAGCCTCTTGGCCTCTCTAAAGCAATATTAGTAGCAGGATTACTGGTAGTATTGTTAACCTCTGTTTTAGGCTGTGGTGGGCCTATAGGTTTAAACAATGCAGCCTCTGACCTGACTCCAACACATATGTTAACATCTCCTGCTGCCACCAGGGAGCCTCCTCCACCTTTCCCTGCTTCTATCATCCTCCTCACGCAGGGCAGCTCCATCACACTCTCTGTCGTCAGGGACGACTCCCATTTGTCACTGTAGTTCTTCTGACTGCGGGCCAGATGCAGTGCGCTCTCTGCATAGTTGTTAAGCCCTGTGTTGGGGTCATCCGAGTCCAGCACTGCGGCGTAGCGCTCCGAGTAGGTCCTGAGCAGGCTGGCCATGTCGGCCTGAGAGAGCTGGGAGCTTGCCCATGCATACTGAATGGAGAGGATGTGGGCCCGGTAGGCATCGGCCGTCTGTTCAGGTGTACAGTTGCCAGATGAAATGTCAAAGGACCTCCTCTGCCATTCGTCCAGGTGTGCTCCACTCATGCCTGGCCTGCTCCAGTCTGGTGAAGGAGAGGGGACAAAGGTTATTAAAAATACATGACATCAGTAAAAGCCGAGGTCCACATCACCCCTGACCCAAACAAACAAAGTTGCATCTCATTGCATTCTGTGATACGCACGGGTTTATCATACAGGAGCCCCAGCAATCCCGTGCCTCACAAGAACAGATTAAAAAAGCATGGTTTTTAAAGTGATGAAGCAGCAGAGGCTGAGATATCCTGACTTTAGACAGCATGGCTTAAGTTCCAAAAACGCTTCATCCAACTCAATAGCATCCCAACTGCACCCTCCCTTGCTCATGTCTTTGGAATTTAACACCATTTTTAAAGCACACTTTGTTAGTCTCCATACATACAGGAAATCATTCCTACCACAGGCAATAAAACTCTTCAACACGTCATCCCTGGGTGCTGGATGAGACTCTGAGACACCACAATATTGCAATAAGGGCAACCGGCCCGATTGGTTCATTTACATTTTAGCATACTTAAACAGTTGCACATTTAGTTTTTTCCATCTTGTATATATTTAAATATTTGTTCTTATATTCCTATATTTTTTTCTTATATTTTGTTATTATTATTATTTCATGAATATTGTATGTATGTATATTTTGTGTGCTGTTGTAACACTGTAATTTCCCAATTTTTACTTTAAAAAACAAGGGGTTGCTTTATCAGTATTGACAAAGCTCTTCCAGAGCAACACACAACTGTTTTCACTTAGACGCTAGCTAGTTGCTACTAACATTGAATATTAAGTGACAATTTGGGGGTGTTATTTTGTGTCTCTGGTGCTTCCAAACGCCCCTTTACGACATGAAGCTACGCTAAATATCTAATTTGATGAATATGTATCCGTACTGGAGGGACGTTCACTACCAAAACTGCTGCGGTGTTATATAACTTTAGGTCATTCATTTAGCTAACTGACAGGGAAACCTAGCTTAGTCTCCATGACATGCAGTTATAAAGAGTCAACTCAAACTACTTTACAGACTAACAATACAGGCATTAGTGTTCACTGAAAATACACCACAAACACAACAAGCCACAATACTGTGAATGACGCACGACACTTACTATTAGAGATATCTTCTGCTTTTATGACAACAATAAATAGGTGTTACACTAAGGTTACATACACAAGTTTTAAAATATCAACTTGTGTAATTTTACTCATAGCTTAGTTGTTCCCGCCACGGGTTTCTTCGTCAGCAGTACGACTTACGGCCACGTTCCAATTAGTTCCTGAAAAAATATAAATTAGACTTTCAGCATCGGTTCACCTAATGTAGAAATCCAGCCAAAACTAACCACACGTTAGTAAATAGTCAATTGAGAAAACGTCGACTTATGTGGAAAATATAAGAAGAATAAAGAGCCAAGCTAAAGCCGTTAACTTATTTGAAAATATTGGAACGGGACCTATAACTTGTCACAACTAGGGAGTGCTCCATTTATCCCCCAGGTTCGCCCAGAGAATAGTTACGCTCTGTTAATGTGTTATGCCGCTATATCAGTTCCCACGTAAAGCTTTTTGATTCGTGTTAGTAAATTAAAAAACTACTATGCAGTTTTACCTAGAGTGAAAACATTTGCCTCGAGTTTTAAAACTTATTTTCTCCGGATTGTGGATTTAAACACGGGGTCCTACCTGCTAATTTGAGGTCTACATCGCCATCTTGTGGCCACTGGCCATAACACAACCTCCACAAACCCAAATTAGATTGTCGCTTTATCGTGTTGCATTCTGGGAATTGCAGTACCAGCTTTTTGAACTTTTATTCTGGGAACTAATTTCCGAAATAAATTATTATTAAAGAAAGGATAGTTTTACATACATTGCATTCCATGTTGCATTATTTTACGTTTATTTAGTAGACGAAACAATAATATTTAAAGTACTCATGAATTAGTGTACGTGTAAACTACAATAACCACAACAGTGGAGTTTTTTTGTTTATGCTGTCGACACTGGATGACAGCGACTGCTGCGCTTCAGAGCATACGCCGCCGTGGGAAAATAAGATGCGTTTGTGATATGTAGCCAACTAACGTTAGGTAGTTACTTCACTTTTCGCACTTTTTATTATTAAAGTATTTGTCTTTGAGGAGAGGTCACTGGAAAAGTTCCCTGAATAGCTCTTCCTAGCGGTAGCAGTCCGTTAGCTAAAGCTAAACCGGAGACGGGATCTTAATTAATCCAGACGGGACCAAGCCCAGGAGGAGCCGGGTAGCAGCGGGCAGTCACACCCTAGTCTGGGGTTAGTGAAGGACCCCTGTATGCGGAGCAATCTTACATTTCTATCCGTCACACGTTAAGATGTTTCATGCAACTAGATATTAGCCTCAGGCTGAATTTGGAGCTTGGGACCAGTATTGTGAGTTAACTGGGAAGTGTGGACTGGATATGACTGACTCATCATCATGGCACGGGCAGAGGAGATAACCCTGAACGGTCTGTCTGCTGCAGTGCCAACCAGACAGTCTCATGACTAGCAAGACCGCTAGCTAAGCTACACACTCGAACGTTTTTATTATATAATTTCCCACGCAGTGAACGCGCCGTTATGAATACCCCGGTGTACACGTTTGTTTCCCGTGACGACAACAGCACGGTTTATGCAGAAGTTTCCAAAATCCTCCTCTCAACTGGACAATGGAAGAGGCTGAAAAAAGACAATCCCAGATTCAACTTAATGCTCGGTGAACGGAACAGACTGCCCTTTGGACGTCTGGGTAAATACATGCTTTTCTAATATGATGTTTTTTTGATGAAGTGTTTTTGGGTGCTATATTTGGTGTCCACCCACTCAGGATGAGGCAGCTGCTGTGACTGCGCACAGCTCTCTCTCTCTCTCTCTCTCTCTCATATGTAGATCTGAGTGTACACGCAGATGTTTAAATGCATTCTCACTTTGATTTTTACAGGCCATGAACCAGGACTGGTTCAGCTGGTGAATTACTACAGAGGAGCAGACAAGCTCTGCAGGAAGGCGTCGTTGGTCAAGTGTGTATCTGTCTTTTTAAAATGAAAAATATGCATATTGTGCTGTCATTCATGTTACTAATGTTGTTTTTGTGCAAATGAATTATTCAAAGGCAGTCACATTAGCTGACCACTTCCCTTCTTCACCATTAGGCTAATAAAGACCAGCCCGGAGCTGTGCGACTCCAGTAACTGGTTTCCAGAATCCTACATCATCTATCCTACCAACCTCAACACCCCTGTTGCTCCAGCTACGAATGGCATCAGTCATCTGAAGAACAATCCCAAGACGGATGAGCGAGAGGTTTTCTTGGCCTCCTATCACTCTAAAAGGGAAAGTGGGGAGGGCACAGTGTGGATAGCCAAGTCTTCCTCCGGAGCTAAGGGTAAAAACTATTATCCACGTTTAATTGGTTTAAATCACACGTGTCAAACTCAAGGCTCTGTGGCCAAATCCCTGACTATCTATCCATCCATCCATCCATCCATCCATCCATCTTCATCCACTTATCCGGTATCGAGTCGCAGGGGTAGCAGCTCACGCAGGGGACCCCAAACTAAAAAAAAAAAATCTGTTTTTTCATACTGTAATCATGCAACACTGCCGTGCAGAATTTCACAAATAGGCCGACTTTGAGACTCAGAGTTCCCCACAGGAACAGAGATTAAAAAAAAAAAATATTCAGGCTGAGAAACAGGTAGTTGTGAGTCAGCTGGGTTTTTAAAATATGTGTGTTTTGCATGAATTCTACGATGGCTAAGAAACTTTTTGCTGACTTTTTTTAGGGTTTTATGTCGACCAAACTGTTTGGGAGAAAGCCATTTGAGACATGTAATGATACAGAGTTAATTAAAAGCATGTCAATAAACTCTCTGGCCCTTATTGTGATCGGCATTCACAGTGGGGCCCTTAGTGAAATAGAGTTTTACGCCCACGCTTAAATCCAAGACGCAAGTAAGCTTTAATCAGACCTTTTTTTTTCCTTCGGTGTCTTCTTAAATTTTATCACCGGGAATCAAATAGATTCCATACCCTTTCTGAGCTATTTGCTCTGCATGTGACCTCTTAATGTGACCTACTACTTGTATTGTTTACAGTTTTATATTGTGGTAAGTGGCAGCTTTACATGTGTTTTTATTGCAACAGGTGCTGGTATTTTGATATCCCATGATGCTAATCAGCTGCTGGAGTACATTGATAATCAGGGACAGGTTCATGTTATTCAGAAGTACCTGGAGAGACCTCTGCTTCTGGAGCCGGGACATCGGAAATTTGACATCAGGTAAGTCTTGTTTATGTTAGACTGACTAGAGAATGTGCTAGTCCGCCTGGACTTTGTAACTGAGGCTGATGTGGGTTCTGTTATGCCATCGCTAGGAGCTGGGTGCTAGTGGACCATAACTACAACATCTATTTATACCGGGAGGGTGTGCTGCGGACGTCCTCCGAGCCCTACAACAGCTCGGACCTGCAGGACATGACCAGCCACCTGACCAACCACTGCATCCAGAAGGAGCACTCCCAGAACTACGGACGATACGAGGAAGGGAACGAGATCTTCTTTGATGAGTTCAGGCTGTACCTGCTGAACACTCACAACGTCACCCTGGAGACCAACATATTACCTCAGATCAAGCACATCATAAAGTAGGTCCCTCTTGTTTTTATTGTAATTATTGGATCTCATTTACTAGAAAGCACAGATTAGCTTTTACACATAACATTGAAAGCTGAAATACATAAAAACATTTTTTGTGTTGAAGTGCTCATATAATACTTTTTGGCTTTTTCCCTTTCCTCTATTGTGCTATATATCTTTTAAGTGCACGTTGTAGGTTTACAAAGTGAAAAAGCCATAAGTCCCCCCCAGAGGGACTCACCATCTCTCACAAAAAACACTGTTCACCAAACTGCTCCAAACAGCTCTACTGTAGTCCAGCCTTTACTTCTGTGATGAACATGTGTCACTTTGTAACACACGTTGTATTGCTTGCCTAGCTGCTAGCATGGCAAGCCCTCATACTCTGCTTCTGACTGGCTAGTAGTCCGTACCTAAGTACTGTGCATGTGCGACTCCCAACTAAGATGAAACAGAAGTGAGATGTCTCACTCTGTGGCTAAAACAGAGAGCTGAACACACAGGGTGAAAACAGGATCTGCAGCAGTGTACTACAAAAATAAGGTGTTTTCTGAAAATGAAACCATGTAAGCCTATTCTGATATGACCTCTAAATACAATCATGAACCTGAACACACACTCCCCAACACACACGCATGCTATTCTGGTAAAGAGACGCGCTGGAAGGACGCAAACACCAGGACACAAGCATAAACTTCAGGCCGCTTACGTAGGCTACGGCGTAAACTCAGCGTAGAGTAGAGATGATAGATAGATAGATAGATAGATAGATAGATAGATAGATAGATAGATAGATATAGATAGATAGATATATATAGATAGATATGATACCAAAAAATAGGGAAATATACGATGTAAAGCAGAAGCATAAGTCCCACAGTACAGGAAATACTTTAATATAAATGAAATCTTTAGGATACGAATATCCATACATCACTCCTGTCCTCCAACAGCTCCACAGTTCCGTATCAAATTCAAAATCCTAGCATTCAAGGCCATCCACAATATAAAGAACAAACCTGTCTTGCCCGTCTCACCACCATAGAGCATTTAGCCGCTCTGCTCCCCGTCTCTGGAACTCACTACCCCCCCAAATCAGGCATTGATTCATTCCCCATCAAATCCCACTTTAACTGTACTGTGGAAGTATGGACTTTGGTATGCTGTTGTATAGTACGTTTTGCTGCAATTTATGAATTCCCTGTTCCTTGAGTGCCATTTGTCTTTCATTAATTAAATGTAAAGGTCAGCGATTACTTGATGGCTGAAACGTTCCTAATGAATGTTATCAAGTGTTTGCAGACGGCGTGAAGATGATGATGATGAAATGATTTTGCCGTGTGGTTTCACAGGAGCTGTCTGACCTGCATCGAGCCGTCGATCAGCACCAAGCACCTGTCCTACCAGAGCTTCCAGCTGTTTGGATTTGATTTCATGGTGGACGAGAGCTTCAAAGTCTGGCTCATTGAGATCAACGGAGCTCCAGCCTGTGCACAGTCAGTAACAATCAGCCGGGCTCTCCTGTTACAGATGTTTCTTTCTGAGCAGCCTTTGTGGTTTCACTTGTTTTTCTTCCCATCTAGAAGTCTTCCCATCTTGTGTTCTGTCTCCTGTTATCTATTCCTTCAGTCTGCTTTTAGACACAGTTGTTTGACTTTTGTTTGCAATATGGGGAAGAGAAGCTTTGAATCTATTGGGTGAAAAAAATACTTTGACGAGGAGGGGGCGGAGAATCCGCATCAGCTGTGAGCTCGGCCATCAGGTGGCATTTCAGACTGGACGTGCTGCGATCATAGCTCAGTTCACAGCGACAACACACACAGATCACTTTGGTCTGGTCAGTGGAACATTTGGCAACTTTTAAAAAGTAATCTTTCCATTCAGAACCTGATTGGCGTCCATTTCGGCGTCTTGCGCTCGCCATCCACACAAGACGTAACGTTATTACTCTTTGGCCGGCTCGCAAGCCCAAACGAGTGTGTGTGGCGTGCCTGTTGTCTTGTTTCCTGTCTAGCTAGATCCGGTGGGTGTTGTAGTTTTTCTAACGTTACTAGTTGTTGCAACAGCATGTGGAAAGAAACTACAAATTGACGCTGTTAAAATGGGTTTGCTTTAACGCAGTTAATAATGCGTTTAACTGACAGTACTACACATTACATTGAAAAAAACTACTTCATTTAATTTTCACTTTACCCCTTAGGTTTTGAAATTTGGTTCTACCCGACACAACATTTTTTGCTGTGTCGGGTAGAACCGACACAATCCGAATTACCGCCTAAAAAAGTATTGAACTCAGTAGCCAGCCGTATCATTTAGTCTGAAACACAAGTGTGATTACAAGTTGACCCTCCTATTTTCTCCCCCCCCCCTCCAGGAAACTATATCCAGAGCTGTGTCAAGGTATCGTGGATGTGGCCGTTTCCAGCGTCTTCACCATGAACAGCAGCGGCGACTGCCCGTCTGCTTCCTCTTCACCTTATTCGTCCTCCCCATCCTCCACGTTCACCACCAACTCCTGCTCCTCTCCCAAACTGAGGGGGCCTCTTCACGTGGGCCCCTTCACTCGGCTGTAAGCACACACAAATGTCCCCCGTCGTCTCCTCCGTACCGCTTCTTTCATGCTCTGTCCTCACTCCTCAACTCTAGCTGAGAAGCAGCACTCAGCAGCGAGCAAAGCCTTTAATTGTACCTTGCCTGTTACGCCTGAAGGGAGTCTTTCTTTATATGGAAACCACGGAGCTCCTGGTTATGCATATTATTATGAATGTGAGGACGGTGATGAACGGATCAACAAACTCTTGCCGGGAGTTTCAGATTGAGGACAGATGCCCTTCCATCTCAGTCCCACCACGGGTTTCTCCACAAGTAGATCAATGGAGGACTGACGGATGCAGAGACGCTCCAGCTGAGACTGTAGTGCCTTACATTTCCAGCCACGCTCCCTTAAAACAGACTGCCAGTTAGCTTGCTCCGTCACTGTGGCTTGTACTTGTTCTATAAGCCTTTGCACTGTTGCTCAGTAAAGTCAATGCGGTCATGGTCAGTCTGCAAGAATCAGCTTAAAAACATATTACTTGACATGTGAAATCTTAGTGGATTTGGGTAAATTCCGACGCTGTTTATCTCATCAGACACATTTGTATCTTTTTTTTTTTCTTCTTTTTTTTAAAATTGCAGCGTACCTGCAGCTATCGGTGCCCCTTCCATTTAGGAATGGTAACAGCGATCAACACTTACAAATACTCACCCGATGTGTCTGATCAGCTAAACATTCAAAACGTCAAGTCTTGCCTCGAAAATCAACATTCCTGTAAACTTAGCCATGTGGACACCACATTTTAGTTGCATTTAGGGCAGCTGGGCGATATATACGCTAAGAAGGAGGCCGTCCTTCATCTTGTAAACCAAGGTTTAAGTCCGTCCTAACAAGTGTCCCTGACTCCTGACCTCTATACAACAGAGAGGAAAGACAAGTATTAGCCTGCGGTATTCTGTTCTTAACTCATTCTTTTACAAAATAGTCCAGCTGAAAACTATTCAGATGTTTTATTTGTCATTTGAAGAGAGCATGTTTGTGTGAAAGCATGTACTAGAACGCATCCTCATACAAGCCCCCACAGCACTTTGTGTCCCAGATTGTAGAGCTGCCCTTTCTTTCTGACGTATGAGAAGCTAGACTTGTCATTGTAAAGTGTCGTCAACAAGTGTGTGGATTATGTTTTTCAGCTGTTGTAATGGAAGTAGCAGTAGATTGTACAAAGTGTGTAAAGACCCCATGAAACTAAACCGGCAGGACACAAGAGACATAACTGAGCTCATGGAGGAAAAAAGAACGTTGTGTGTCAAATGTGTTCCTACCACACACACACACACACACACACACACACACACACACACACTCATGTCACTTTCAACTGTTATCAGTTCCATTTCACGACTGCATTGTGTTTTGTTTCATGGGGTCCTTTAAAAGACTTCACTTCTTATATTTTAGTGACTCTCTCTGTGAATAGATAAGTCCTCAGAGACATAACTCATCTATTTTATGTTACGGTTTGTTGTGTTTAGTTTTTCCTCAGACATGTAACTTTAAATTAGCTAAACAAATGTGCTCGTTGGATAGTTGATTCTACTGTTGTGTCTCCAGGAGCTCATTTTAAGTCATATGATGACATTAAGTCACTCTAGGAGTTTTAGTAAGCGTGTCTCTCGTAATGTTACAGTCCCGGCTGTTCCTCTCTTCTAACCTCGCTTCAAATGTGTGAGGCTTCTCATCCCATGAGTAATCTAAGCTAAGGGACACCATCGGAGCATGTGTTTATTGTTTTAATTCGCTGTGTATTTGTGTTTACAAGACGACTCTGGGAAATGAAGGCTACGTAGAAGGTCAGAAAGATGGAATAGTTCCAGAGCAGGTCACACCGCCGTGTAACTAAGAACCCGATGAATCCGTTTCTGTGAAGCTTTACAGAGCCCTGATGTAGCTGACATGCTGTTTTTAAGAGTTTGAGAAAAATATGTATGTCATGGTTGAGATGAACAAATGGGTTACACGTGTTTGCTGATTTTTGAAGTATCAGAAGCAAACTGTCAGTATTGGGATTCAATTTGTAGGAAAATGTCTTTCTGTCAAAGGGAAAGGTGCCTTAGGGGGAATTCCATTTAGATCAAAAAGAAAAAGAAGCAATGGACCTCCAGCGTTTAAATGCACCTTCATTTGTTTCTTAGTTTTGAAGTGATTTTGCCTCATTCATTAGAAGACCTAATTTAAATTCAGTGATGTCATTTTTCCTAAGTTTCCTCATCTTTACCAAAGACCGAGACCCTGCTGTATTTTCAGTGTCCGTAAAGGTTTTGTAGTTCTATGATCTGGACATTATTACATCAATTGGCCAACGTGATCCACAATCCGGGATCACATTCAGAGTTATATCTGTGCTGTGTTTTTGTTCAGTGATGTTTTATCCGAACTCTTGCATGGACGTTTGTCTTTACCAGAAACAATATTACTAGAATAAAAAACATATTACTAGTAACAAGCCTCTGTTGTGTACATTTCTGCTTTACAATTTGATTCCCTCCTGCTTCCAGTCTGTATGCTGAGTTTGACACACACATCCGAGACCAACTCCATATGTATGTATATATATATATATATATATATACTGTATATACTTGTGTGTGTGTGTGTTTCTAAATATATATATAGGATATATATAGTGTGTATATATATATATATATATATATATATATATATATATATATATATATATATATATATATATATATATATATATATACATATACAAGAAGACTCATAGGCTTTTTAAAGATACAGTAGGCTTATTGATCTTTAATGTAAGGTTTATATATATAGCCTACTTATAAGGTTTATATATATATAGGCTACTTATATGTATTTATATACTTACATACAATATATACTTATATATATTTATATACACTTATATATACATATTTTTATATATATACTTATATCAGAAGACTCATATACGCTTTTTAAAGATCCAGTAGGCCTATTGATCTTTATTGAAAGGTTTTATCAGTGAGGGAGTGTTACAGATGCTGATCAGCCTTATTTGCATCACTAGATGACGCTGTAGCGTGCTCTGTGATGACGTCACGTTTGAAAAACCCAAATTCCTTATGAATGAATCGAGTTCTCGCCGGGTGCGGTGGCGCGCGCCTGTAATCCCAGTCCCCGGGAGGCTGAGGCTGGCGGATCGTTTGAGCTCAGGAGCTCTGAGCTGCAGCGGACTATACCGATCGGGTGTCCGCACTAAGTTCGGTATCCATATGGTGGTCCTGGGGGAGCCCGGGACCACCAGGTGGTCTAAGGAGGGGTGCACCGGCCCAGGTCGGACACGGAGCAGGCCAAAGCCCCGTGCCGCTCAGTAGTGGGATCGTGCCTGTGAATAGACGCTGTAGTGCAGCCTGAGTAATCCAGCGGGACCCAGTCTTTTTCCACTCCTTCTACTGTTTAACACACAGCTGGGGTAACACACACGCTCAACAACTATGTTCCACTATGTTACAGCAGCTTCTTCACTGCCTGCTTATTTCCTCGTTGCCATGAAAACCAGCACCAACCACCTGTGTAGCTGTGTCCTCCACCGCCTCCACCTGGATGAGAGGAGTAATGACTACAGCAGACTAACAGGGTTTTATTTCAATCATTCAGTGATTTGTTTTACAGTTTAAATCCCACATCCAACATATGTACCTAATAATTCTTCCAGGTTTAATCATCAGATCCCAAACAACAACAGTGTCTTTTTTCTATCTCGTGAGGTTGATGCTGTCAGTGAGTGAGTCTGATATCAGCATCATGTGAAAACGACCGTTGGCTTTTTATAAAATGGAAGGTTATAAAAAAGCCTGACTCATTTTACAAAGAGCCATCAAGGTTGCACATGAAGTCATTAAAGGGTTCTTCCACTAAAACAACTCATCAAGTTAGGTATGCACGATGATGACTGCTGCCAAACTAGTCTGGCTCTCTATGCTGTCATGTATTTCTAGATGACGTCTGGCTGCTGCTTCACACCTGCAACCACAACCCAGAGGATCTCATTAAAGCCCTGGAATCCAACTCACCATTTATCTCTCACCACACACCTCATTAAATGTAACAGCTTTCATATTTGGTCTCAATATTCTCACTTTGATTCTTCCATGTATGTTTTTCATCAATCCGTAAACCAAGATACTTGAATAAGCTACTCTAACTCTAAGTAGCCTACATGACATGGCTTTAAATGAAACTAAACATATGCATGAAGCAATGTTTGGAAAATTATTTAAATTCAATTATAAATATTAATACTGTTTTGATGGAGGATGGTATTTACTAGCTGACTATGTTGGACCCTGTGTCATTTCGGAGGGTTTTAGTGTTGTAGATGAAAAAAAAAAAACATTATATTATTTAACTGTATTCAAATAATTTATGAATGAAAGTTTTGGAAATTTCTGGGAAATAAGCATGTGACTGTTAAGTAGCGGAATCGATGAGCAGAGTCAGGGGATCAGGAGAATAAGGGGTTCAAGGCCCTGGAGGAAGAGGAGGAGATCCCGGGGAACATGCGGCCCTGATGGTCCCCCATCAACCTGGGCACCACGCTCTGCATGCATCACATGCTCAGGAATACACACACACACACACACACACACAGACAGTATTATTTCATAGAATAATTGCCCACACACTGACAAAATAAAGTGTGTTAAATTGTTTGTCACTAAGAAATAGGGATTATTGAGTCAGAGGGTCATCATCAGTATACTTTACGGACCGTGGGATTCTAAAGACATATACAGCCAATCAGACTGACAACATGGACCAATCCGAGCAATAACGTCTGGTCCTGGGGTTTGCAGATTGTCCCTGTGTTCTTGTGGGTTTCCTCTGGGTGCTCCGGATTTTGCATGCTGTGGTCATCTCAGGGTACCTGGGAGCCTTTAGCCAAGCTGTCTAATAGATAGTGAAGTAAAAGGTCCGTTTTACTTTCGTCACTAGACGCCGCTGGAGCGTGTTCCCTGATGACGTCACATTCGTAAATCCCAAAACCTCTATGAATGAGGTGAGATCTCGCCGGGTGCGGTGGCGCGCGCCTGTAATCCCAGTTCCCGGGAGGCTGAGGCTGGCGGATCGTTTGAGCTCAGGAGCTCTGAGCTGCAGCGGACTATGCCGATCGGGTGTCCGCACTAAGTTCGGTATCCATATGGTGGTCCTGGGGGAGCCCGGGACCACCAGGTGGTCTAAGGAGGGGTGCACCGGCCCAGGTCGGACACGGAGCAGGCCAAAGCCCCCGTGCCGCTCAGTAGTGGGATCGTGCCTGTGAATAGACGCTGTAGTGCAGCCTGAGTAATCCAGCGGGACCCAGTCTTTTTCCACTCCTTCTACTGTTTAACACACAGCTGGGGTAACACACACGCTCAACAACTATGTTCCACTATGTTACAGCAGCTTCTTCACTGCCTGCTTATTTCCTCGTTGCCATGAAAACCAGCACCAACCACCTGTGTAGCTGTGTCCTCCACCGCCTCCACCTGGACGAGAGGAGTAATGACGTCATCACACCAATTCATTCTCCGGGTTTCTTCCACTCCCGTTTCCTTTTCCCTTTCTCTTTCTGTTGTCTCATTCAACGGACACAGCAACTAAATAAAGCAGATAATGTAGTGAGAATGTCTCCATGTCTGACAGAGCAGAGCTGTGGTTGCTGGGTTTCAGCTTCTACTCTAATCAGATCAGAATCACAATCACAATCAGAATCAGAAATACTTTATTGATCCCTGAAGGGAAACTCTGTGTTGCAGTTGCACAAATATTATAAATATCAGAGTAGAAATATAAATAAAGAAATATAGGAGTGTGGATATGTACGGTATTTACATAGTTAAAGGAATGTTTTGATACAGTATTTAGGCTACATAATTAACACAATTAAGGAGTTGCAATGGTAAAAAGTAATAATTATAATTATAATAATAATAGTAGCAGTTGAGTATTGCACACATTTCAGGCCAGTGTTATTGCACAAAACAGATAATATTGTCCAGTATCAACCTCTCTAAGTGTGTGTGTCAGACACTTAGAGAGAGGAGTTATAAAGTTTGATGGCCACAGGCAGGAATGACTTCCTGTGGCACTCTGTGGTGCATTTTGGGAGAATGAGTCTATCACTGAAAGTGCTCCTGTGATTGAGCAACAAGCCATGGAGTGGGTGCGAGACGTTGTCCAAGATGGCATGTAGTTTGGACAGCTTCCTCCTGTCTGACACCACCCACAGAGAGTCCAGCTCCACCCCCATGACGACACTGGCCTTGCGGATCAGTCTGTTGAGTCTGTTGGCGTCTGCTACCCTCAGCCTGCTGCCCCAGCATGCAACTGTAAACAGGACAGCACTGGCCCCCACAGACTCATAAAACCTCCTCAGCATTGCCCTGCAGATGTTGAAGGACCTCAGCCTCCTCAAAAAAAAGAGACGGCTTTGGCCCTTCCTGTAGAGGGCTTGAGTGTTCTTGGCCCAGTCCAGTTTATTGTCCAAGTGGACTCCCAGGTATTTGTAGTCCTCCACAATGTCCACACTGACCCCCTGAAGGGAAACAGGGCGCGCTGGTGCCTTGGCTCTCCTTAGATCCACCACCAGCTCCTTGGTCTTTGCCACGTTGAGCTGTAGATGGTTCTGCTCACTCCATGTGACAAAGTCCCCCACCACAGCTCTGTCCTCAGCCTCGTCCCCCTCGCTGATACATCCCACCACAGCAGAGTCATCAGAAAACCTCTGGAGATGGCAGGACTCTGTGTGGTAGTTGAAGTGTGTGGTGTCGGTGGTGAAGAGGAAGGGAGAGAGGACGGTCCCCTGTGGGGCCCCGGTGTTGCTGACCACGCTGTCTGACACACAGTGTTGCAGGAGCACACACGGTGGTCTGCCAGTCAGGTCCGTCATATCCGTCCTATCTCCGGGAGACATGTTGGACCTTTAACTTCACTATCTATTAGACAGCTTGGCTAAAGGCTCCAAGGTACTCTGAGATAAAGGTTTTATATACAAACTATAGAATATAGTCAGTTATTTAAAAATATTTAGGATTCATTCATTTGCTCATTCATCAAGTTGTTGTTAAGCACATAGTGTGTATAAATGATCTTATATTTCTTCTTTCTGAATTGTCTGACACGTCATTATAAAATGTTACTAATTAGAACTGATAGTTTGTGAGTGTACGTCAACCATATACTGTAAAATATTATATCAACATAATGGATGGGATAAATATTGAGCATATGCTACATGATTATTATAATATGACACCCAATAGGTGAGGCCAACCAGCATGACTGGATTATTCCCTACTGTTATTCACTATTATTCTCTAAAAATATTAAGTTATTTAATGAGATTATTAATCCTGATGTTGACATGAGACACCCAGGGAGACGACATGTTGGAGTAGACACTGTATACTCCCAGCTGGAGGTTGTTGGAGATGTTAAATGGAATTTAGGAAGGGAAATGGGAAATAGAAATCCTCCAGATGTAGGACATATGAACAGAACTGGTTTCTGAAGGTTTGCAAGAAAATAAAGAAGCATGCAGAGATCTCCTATGTCACCATGGTTACTTCAGTGATATATGTTCCTCATATTGTCTTGTTATTGACTGTCAGAACAGGCCTCACGTGTAGGAATATAACACATGAAATTATCAGAGTTTTGTAAACAGTTATGTCCCTGAAGAGAAATGTAAAAATAGAGATGGACTATAGTTGTCTGTTGCCAATAGATTACAGATATTAAAGTTTTCTGAGATGAACTGGTTATTTTCCACTACTAGCCAATCAGAGCCCAGCGTGTGGAGTTCCTCCTGTGTTTACAGGCATCACTGATGGAGACCTAACTGGAACTTTTATCACTGAGGGAGTTTAACAGATCAGCCTCTAACTCTGCAGCTGCATCTTTTATTTTCGTCACTAGATGCCGCTGGAGCGTGCTCCCTGATGACGTCACATTTGTAATTCCCAAAACCTCTATGAATGAGGTGCGTTCTCGCCGGGTGCGGTGGCGCGCGCCTGTAATCCCAGTTCCCGGGAGGCTGAGGCTGGCGGATCGTTTGAGCTCAGGAGCTCTGAGCTGCAGCGGACTATGCCGATCGGGTGTCCGCACTAAGTTCGGTATCCATATGGTGGTCCTGGGGGAGCCCGGGACCACCAGGTGGTCTAAGGAGGGGTGCACCGGCCCAGGTCGGACACGGAGCAGGCCAAAGCCCCCGTGCCGCTCAGTAGTGGGATCGTGCCTGTGAATAGACGCTGTAGTGCAGCCTGAGTAATCCAGCGGGACCCAGTCTTTTTCCACTCCTTCTACTGTTTAACACACAGCTGGGGTAACACACACGCTCAACAACTATGTTCCACTATGTTACAGCAGCTTCTTCACTGCCTGCTTATTTCCTCGTTGCCATGAAAACCAGCACCAACCACCTGTGTAGCTGTGTCCTCCACCGCCTCCACCTGGACGAGAGGAGTAATGACGTCATCACACCAATTCATTCTCCGGGTTTCTTTCGTTTCAAGGTAACGGTTGGCAGAGATGGGAAGAAATGAAGTACATATAGGCTAGGTACTAAGGCCTACTTAAGTAGATTTTTTAGATAATTTTACTTTACTATTTATTTTTTTGGCGACTTTTTACTTTTACTCCTTACATTTTAACACTAATATCGGTAGGCTACTTTCTTCTCCTTACAGTTTACAAAATTGGCTTGTTACTTTAGTTTTGTACTAAAGTTCGTCTACCAGGTGTGACTGTGAGTGCATGTTGGCGCGCACGGCACACAGAGAAAAAAGTGGAAGAGTGGAGAACAAAGGTGGTTGGTGCTGGTTTTCATGGCAACGAGGAAATAAGCAGGCAGTGAAGAAGCTGCTGTAACATAGTGGAACATAGTTGTTGAGCGTGTGTGTTACCCCAGCTGTGTGTTAAACAGTAGAAGGAGTGGAAAAAGACTGGGTCCCGCTGGATTACTCAGGCTGCACTACAGCGTCTATTCACAGGCACGATCCCACTACTGAGCGGCACGGGGGCTTTGGCCTGCTCCGTGTCCGACCTGGGCCGGTGCACCCCTCCTTAGACCACCTGGTGGTCCCGGGCTCCCCCAGGACCACCATATGGATACCGAACTTAGTGCGGACACCCGATCGGCATAGTCCGCTGCAGCTCAGAGCTCCTGAGCTCAAACGATCCGCCAGCCTCAGCCTCCCGGGAACTGGGATTACAGGCGCGCGCCACCGCACCCGGCGAGAACTCACCTCATTCATAGAGGTTTTGGGATTTACGAATGTGACGTCAACAGGGAGCACGCTCCAGCGGCGTCTAGTGACGAAAATAAAACGGACCTTTTACTTCACTATCTATTAGACAGCTTGGCTAAAGGCTCCCAGGTACCCTGAGATGACCACAGCATGCAAAAACCGGAGCACCCAGAGGAAACCCACAAGAACACAGGGACAATCTGCAAACCCCAGAATCAGACATTATTGCTCGGATTGGTCCATGTTGTCAGTCTGATGGGCTGTATATGTCTTTAGAATCCCACGGTCCGTAAAGTATACTGATGATGACCCTCTGACTCAATAATCTCTATTTCTTAGTGACAAACAATTTAACACACTTTATTTTGTCAGTGTGTGGGCAATTATTCTATGAAATAATACTGTCTGTGTGTGTGTGTGTGTGTGTGTGTGTATTCCTGAGCATGTGATGCATGCAGAGCGTGGTGCCCAGGTTGATGGGGGCCCATCAGGGCCGCATGTTCCCCGGGATCTCCTCCTCTTCCTCCAGGGCCTTGAACCCCTTATTCTCCTGATCCCCTGACTCTGCTCATCGATTCCGCTACTTAACAGTCACATGCTTATTTCCCAGAAATTTCCAAAACTTTCATTCATAAATTATTTGAATACAGTTAAATAATATAATGTTTTTTTTTTTTCATCTACAACACTAAAACCCTCCGAAATGACACAGGGTCCAACATAGTCAGCTAGTAAATACCATCCTCCATCAAAACAGTAGTAATATTTATAATTGAATTTAAATAATTTTCTAAACATTGCTTCATGCATATGTTTAGTTTCATTTAAAGCCATGTCATGTAGGCTACTTAGAGTTAGAGTAGCTTATTCAAGTATCTTGGTTTACGGATTGATGAAAAACATACATGGAAGAATCAAAGTGAGAATATTGAGACCAAATGTGAAAGCTGTTACATTTAATGAGGTGTGTGGTGAGAGATAAATGGTGAGTTGGATTCCAGGGCTTTAATGAGATCCTCTGGGTTGTGGTTGCAGGTGTGAAGCAGCAGCCAGACGTCATCTAGAAATACATGACAGCATAGAGAGCCAGACTAGTTTGGCAGCAGTCATCATCGTGCATACCTAACTTGATGAGTTGTTTTAGTGGAAGAACCCTTTAATGACTTCATGTGCAACCTTGATGGCTCTTTGTAAAATGAGTCAGGCTTTTTTATAACCTTCCATTTTATAAAAAGCCAACGGTCGTTTTCACATGATGCTGATATCAGACTCACTCACTGACAGCATCAACCTTACAAGATAGAAAAAAGACACTGTTGTTGTTTGGGATCTGATGATTAAACCTGGAAGAATTATTAGGTACATATGTTGGATGTGGGATTTAAACTGTAAAACAAATCACTGAATGATTGAAATAAAACCCTGTTAGTCTGCTGTAGTCATTACTCCTCTCATCCAGGTGGAGGCGGTGGAGGACACAGCTACACAGGTGGTTGGTGCTGGTTTTCATGGCAACGAGGAAATAAGCAGGCAGTGAAGAAGCTGCTGTAACATAGTGGAACATAGTTGTTGAGCGTGTGTGTTACCCCAGCTGTGTGTTAAACAGTAGAAGGAGTGGAAAAAGACTGGGTCCCGCTGGATTACTCAGGCTGCACTACAGCGTCTATTCACAGGCACGATCCCACTACTGAGCGGCACGGGGGCTTTGGCCTGCTCCGTGTCCGACCTGGGCCGGTGCACCCCTCCTTAGACCACCTGGTGGTCCCGGGCTCCCCCAGGACCACCATATGGATACCGAACTTAGTGCGGACACCCGATCGGCATAGTCCGCTGCAGCTCAGAGCTCCTGAGCTCAAACGATCCGCCAGCCTCAGCCTCCCGGGAACTGGGATTACAGGCGCGCGCCACCGCACCCGGCGAGAACTCACCTCATTCATAGAGATTTTGGGAATTACAAATGTGACGTCATCAGGGAGCACGCTCCAGCGGCGTCTAGTGACGAAAATAAAAGGTGCAGCTGCAGAGTTAGAGGCTGATCTGTTAAACTCCCTCAGTGATAAAAGTTCCAGTTAGGTCTCCATCAGTGATGCCTGTAAACACAGGAGGAACTCCACACGCTGGGCTCTGATTGGCTAGTAGTGGAAAATTACCAGTTCATCTCAGAAAACATTAATATCTGTAATCTATTGGCAACAGACAACTATAGTCCATCTCTATTTTTATATTTCTCTTCAGGGACATAACTGTTTACAAAACTCTGATAATTTCATGTGTTATATTCCTACACGTGAGTCCTGTTCTGACAGTCAATAACAAGACAATATGAGGAACATATATCACTGAAGTAACCATGGTGACATAGGAGATGTGCTCACATATGCTCAATATTTATCCCATCCATTATGTTGATATAATATTTTACAGTATATGGTTGACATACACTCACAAACTATCAGTTCTAATTAGTAACATTTTATAATGACGTGTCAGACAATTCAGAAAGAAGAAATATAAGATCATTTATACACACTATGTGTTTAACAACAACTTGATGAATGAGCAAATGATTGAATCCTATATATTTTAAATAACTGACTATATTCTATAGTTTGTATATAAAACCTTTATCTCAGAGTACCTTGGAGCCTTTAGCCAAGCTGTCTAATAGATAGTGAAGTTAAAGGTCCAACATGTCTCCCGGAGATAGGACGGATATGACGGACCTGACTGGCAGACCACCGTGTGTGCTCCTGCAGCACTGTGTGTCAGACAGCGTGGTCAGCAACACCGGGGCCCCACAGGGGACCGTCCTCTCTCCCTTCCTCTTCACCACCGACACCACACACTTCAACTACCACACAGAGTCCTGCCATCTCCAGAGGTTTTCTGATGACTCTGCTGTGGTGGGATGTATCAGCGAGGGGGACGAGGCTGAGGACAGAGCTGTGGTGGGGGACTTTGTCACATGGAGTGAGCAGAACCATCTACAGCTCAACGTGGCAAAGACCAAGGAGCTGGTGGTGGATCTAAGGAGAGCCAAGGCACCAGCGCGCCCTGTTTCCCTCCAGGGGGTCAGTGTGGACATTGTGGAGGACTACAAATACCTGGGAGTCCACTTGGACAATAAACTGGACTGGGCCAAGAACACTCAAGCCCTCTACAGGAAGGGCCAAAGCCGTCTCTTTTTTTTGAGGAGGCTGAGGTCCTTCAACATCTGCAGGACGATGCTGAGGAGGTTTTATGAGTCTGTGGGGGCCAGTGCTGTCCTGTTTACAGTTGCATGCTGGGGCAGCAGGCTGAGGGTAGCGGACGCCAACAGACTCAACAGACTGATCCGCAAGGCCAGTGTCGTCATGGGGGTGGAGCTGGACTCTCTGTGGGTGGTGTCAGACAGGAGGACGCTGTCCAAACTACATGCCATCTTGGACAACGTCTCCCACCCACTCCATGGCTTGTTGCTCAATCACAGGAGCACTTTCAGTGATAGACTCATTCTCCCAAAATGCACCACAGAGTGCCACAGGAAGTCATTCCTGCCTGTGGCCATCAAACTTTATAACTCCTCTCTCTAAGTGTCTGACACACACACACACACTTAGAGAGGTTGATACTGGACAATATTATCTGTATTGTGCAATAACACTGGCCTGAAATGTGTGCAATACTCAACTGCTACTATTATTATTATAATTATAATTATTACTTTTTACCATTGCAACTCCTTAATTGTGTTAATAATGTAAATACTGTATCAAAACATTCCTTTAACTATGTAAATACCGTACATATCCACACTCCTATATTTCTTTATTTATATTTCTACTCTGATATTTATAATATTTGTGCAACTGCAACACAGAGTTTCCCTTGAGGGATCAATAAAGTATTTCTGATTCTGATTGTGATTCTGATTCTGATCTGATTAGAGTAGAAGCTGAAACCCAGCAACCACAGCTCTGCTCTGTCAGACATGGAGACATTCTCACTACATTATCTGCTTTATTTAGTTGCTTTGTCCGTTGAATGAGACAACAGAAAGAGAAAGGGAAAAGGAAACGGGAGTGGAAGAAACCCGGAGAATGAATTGGTGTGATGACGTCATTACTCCTCTCTTCCAGGTGGAGGCGGTGGAGGACACAGCTACACAGGTGGTTGGTGCTGGTTTTCATGGCAACGAGGAAATAAGCAGGCAGTGAAGAAGCTGCTGTAACATAGTGGAACATAGTTGTTGAGCGTGTGTGTTACCCCAGCTGTGTGTTAAACAGTAGAAGGAGTGGAAAAAGACTGGGTCCCGCTGGATTACTCAGGCTGCACTACAGCGTCTATTCACAGGCACGATCCCACTACTGAGCGGCACGGGGGCTTTGGCCTGCTCCGTGTCCGACCTGGGCCGGTGCACCCCTCCTTAGACCACCTGGTGGTCCCGGGCTCCCCCAGGAACACCATATGGATACCGAACTTAGTGCGGACACCCGATCGGCATAGTCCGCTGCAGCTCAGAGCTCCTGAGCTCAAACGATCCGCCAGCCTCAGCCTCCCGGGAACTGGGATTACAGGCGCGCGCCACCGCACCCGGCGAGAACTCACCTCATTCATAGAGGTTTTGGGAATTACAAATGCGACGTCATCAGGGAGCACGCTCCAGCGGCATCTAGTGACGAAAATAAGGCTGATCAGCATCTGTAACACTCCCTCACTGATAAAACCTATCAATAAAGATCAATAGGCCTACTGGATCTTTAAAAAGCGTATGAGTCTTCTGATATATATAAATAAGTATATATACAGAAGAGCAGATTTCTAATCCACCACTCTGCTACTAGCCTCATATCAATCATTTCTATCATATTTAAAACTGTACATTTTTCTGCAAATGTACTGAGTTAAAAAACAAGAACAAAATGTTACGAGAGGTTACTGATTAATTAACTTATAACAGAGAGGATGAAGTCACAGCTCTCTGTGAGACTAGGCTACTGTTAGAAAAAACTAACGACGTGTTCTTTGATTTGATGAGGACGAAGAGAGGCTGGGGTCCAATTGAGAATTAAGAAAAGATTTAATGAAAACAGCATGATGAAGATGAAGAGACAAAGACAAATGTTACACTGCAGCTGACAACGGACTTGATCCATGCCTCTCCCTGATGGAGTCACACGAGACCAGTCCGGAATATTTCTAAATCACACACATTTCTCCAGTGCTTTTAACACCATCCAGCCTTCGCTCCTCAGAGTGAAGATGGAGAGTGCCGGAGTGGACCAACATCTGGCTGCATGGACTACGGACTACCTCACCAACAGACCACAGTATGTGAGGCTCCATCACTGTGTGTCTGACGTGGTGCACTGCAGCACAGGTGCCCCTCAGGGTACGGTGCTCTCCCCCTTCCTTTTCACCCTCTACACCTCGGACTTCACACACAACACCACCCACTGCCACATCCAGAAGTTCTCTGATGACACAGCCGTTGTTGGTTGTGTCTCTGAGGGGAACGATCTGGAATACAGGTCGGTTATCAAGGACTTTGTCAGCTGGTGTGAGCTCAACCAGCTTCAGCTTAACACCAGCAAGACAAAGGAGATGATAGTCGACTTCAGGAGGAAAACATCCCCCTTCTCACCGGTGAGCATCCAGGGATTGGACATTGATGTAGTGGAGAGCTACAAATTCCTGGGTGTTCACCTAAACAATAAACTGAACTGGACTGATAACACCCAAGCACTCTACAAGAAGGGCCAGAGTCGCCTCCATCTGCTGAGGAGACTCAGGTCCTTTGGAGTGTGTAGGACTCTCCTCAGGACCTTCTATGACTCTGTGGTGGCCTCTGCCATCCTCTACGCTGTGGTCTGCTGGAGGGGGGGCAGCTCGGACCGGGACAGGAGCAGACTCAATAGACTGATCCGGAGAGCGAGCTCTGTCCTGGACTGTCCTCTGGACCCCATAGAGACAGTAGGGGAGAGGAGGATGTTAGTCAAGCTGACATCCATCATGGACAACACCTCTCACCCCCTACATGACACTGTGGGGTCCCTGAGCAGCTCCTTCAGCAGCAGACTGATACACCCACGGTGTAAGAAGGAGAGGTACCGCAGGTCCTTCATCCCGGCCGCTGTCAGACTCTACAACACCTGCTCTACCTGATAGTGTTGTAGTTTCTGTTCCTGTTTTTCTCCCATCTACATCACACACTTTCTGTTTATCTTTAATATTGGTATTTATATTATTTTATTACAAGTACTTACTTTTCAATATTTATGGTCTCAGGTTAATATAATTTAAATTATGCTACCGACTCTTGCTTCTTTGCTCTAATTACACATTCAACTTAACTTAATTTTTAACGTCACTTACACCGCAATATTGTTTCTCTTATCATGGCAACCGCACTTTAAAATTCCTTTTGTTTGACGGCATTTTACTTACTCAGTCTACCATATTTTCATTGTCTATTTCTTGCCTGTATTTCTTGCCTTGTATTTCTTGCCTTGTATTTCTTTCGTGCTTACTTGTTTGTGTGTTATTGTTTTGTTTTTCTGTTTTTTGCTGTTGCTGCTACTTGTAACGACAGAATTTCCCCGTCGTGGGATAAATAAAGTATAATCTAATCTAATTTATCCCCTGCACCTGGGGGCGGTTCCTTTTCACCTGGTGTATTCAAACCCATTCATTCATTGGTCCGCTGTGGGAACGGTAACATGTTGAGCACATCTTCACTGTCCAATGACAGCGAAGATGCGCTCAACATGGCTCTAAACTCTGCCCCTTTCGGGTGGTTTTCGGTCACAGATCAAAAGGTTCTATCAGGTAAATGAAAAATTCAAACAAAAATACAGTCAATCAACATTCTGTTGGCTCAGCCTAGTCTACGACAGCAGAGGGTAGGAGACTAGGTTACTTCCTGGTGTGAAGCAATCGGTTTCTTTCGATATGTTGAATGCCAGACTTTACCTGTTCAATTTCTTTAGAGCCAGAGGAACAGAGGGGGAGGTGAGAGACAATAGGGCTGGTCTTGACCTTTTCCCAGAAACAAATAATGAATTTTTTCCTAACCTGGCTGCATCATACAGAAATACACTATTTTCAAAACCCGAATGATATTACCCGAATGACACGCTGGATATGTGTTGACTCACCCTGAGTTGGAATGAATCTGGCTTAACAGGAGGATTCCTTTTTAGAGTAACCTGAAAATGAGTTAAAATACGGCTTTAACAGCCTGAAAACAATTTCAAATACAGCTTTAAATGGACATTTAAGCGTTTAATTTTGAAATCCAACAACAGAATGGTCCAATATTATCCGCGTGACACACTGGATATATGTTGTCCCACCCAGAGTTGGAATGAACCTGGCTTAAGAGGAGGATTCCCTTTTTGAGTAGCTTGAAAAAAGTTAAAATACGGATTAACATCCTGAAAACAATTTCAATTATAGATTTATTTAAACATTCAAACCTTTAATTGTAAACAAACAACATCAGAATGGTCCGATATTTCCCAAGTGACACGCTGGATATGTGTTGTCTCACCTTGAGTTGGAATGAACCTGGCTTAACAGGAGGATTCCGTTGCAGAGTAGCCTCAAAAATGAGTAAAAATATGGCTTTAACAGCCTGATGAAGATTTCAAATATAGCTCTACTTGGACATGTATGCCTTCAATTTTAAAATCATACATCAGAATGGTACGACACTACCTGAGTGACACTCTGGACATGTGTTGTCTCACCCTGAGTTAATTTGATATAACATGAGGATTCCTTTTTAGAGTACCTGAAAAAAGAATTAAAATGTGGCTTTTACAGCCTGAAAAGGATTTCAAATATAGCTTTAAATTGACGTTTGATCCTTTAATTTGGAAATCCTACATTAAAATGGTCCGATATTACCTGAGCGACACACTGGATATGTGTTGTCTCACCCTGAGTTGGAACGAACCTGGCATAACAGGAGAATTAATTTTTAGAGTAGCCTGAAAATTGGTAAAAATATGGCTTTAACAGCCTGATATAGATTCAAATATAGCTTTACTTGGACATTCATGCCTTTAATTTTAACATCATACATCGGAATGGTACAGTATTACAGCTGGATATGTGTTGTCTTGGTCTATGGTTCTGCTGTCACACACACAGCAGAACCATAATTGATTTATCCTCAACCTTTCTTTAAATGAATGGAGGATTGTAAAAAAATTTAGGAGCCAGGGGTTGAAAAGTGGGATTACATCCAAAAAGATACAACACATTGTGAAAGGGAAAAATAAAAGAGACAGGCTGCTTTCCCTATCTGTTGCTTTCTCTATTTTCCTTGATTTCAAACAGAATTCACTTCTTTTTGTTGGCAAAAAAGGGATTATGTCATTGATTGAGACATGGGGGGGGGGTGGCGGGGGGGCGGGGGGACACAGCCACAAATGTATTCCTCATAGTCTTGCTGCCATCTTGTGATATTATGTACATATAACAAGCTAGAAGTCTTTAGTTTTCTGCTTTGCAGCTTGGACGCTTGGACAATTGGTGGTATTCGTCCCCTCATCAATGGCAGCCAGGATGTTACTGTGGAGGTCAAACAAAAGAATCAGAATCAGAAAGGGATTTATTCCCAGGTAAGTTACACTGGTAAGTACCACAGGTGAGGAATGTGCCTTGGTGGTTGGTGCATACTTGAACAAACATTTGAAATCACTTTTATATCACTGCCTAAAACCCATTGTTATTGACTTGCTTTCATGTGATGTCTCTTTTTATTCTCTTTTCATTCTATTTCAAATTCTCTTTAATTTCCAATTATTTTCTTCTACTTCTCATTTTATTTGTTTCTCTTGATATGTTAATCTTGTATTTCTATTGATCCTTATTTTATCGCTTATATGTATATGCTTGTTTTGTCTTCTCAATACTATGTTTTACATTACTGTTGCCTCTTGCATTTATTTTCCCAGTTATGTCTAACTGATGTTTCAATTAACTAGACAACTAGCACGTTTGGCTCCACTCTTTAGGTGTCTGTTATGACCACTTTTGCCTGGCTTTGTCAAAGGACTTTATAAACGTTGAATTATTATTATATATAAAGCACTAGACAAAACCAAAACCACTTAATATTTATTTATGTACAACAATTCATGTTGTACACAAAGTAAAAAAGGTCAGTGTGCTTTCTGGCTGTTTCAGACATTGTCTTGAAGTCCTGAAAAAGTGATGCAAAGTTTTTTCAAAATTTGTTACCTCAAAATTGAGGGGAAGGGTTGTCATTCCTTGAAGTGATATCATATCACACAGTTCAGAGTATAGAGTAGACGGCTCCAATTACATTGCCATTTTTATATTTAGGCCGGAATGAAAACAACCTTAAACAATGTCAGGCACTATCTCCAATTCAATATATTTTAATCAATTAATAATTAAATTTGACCAATGTTGTTTTTCAGTATTAAAGCTCTAGTGCGTAACGTTTTTATATGAATGAACATCCGTTACATTCAAGTCGTTGCCAAATTAATTGATACAAGGCTACTTAAGACCATCAGCTCCACACAACTCTCTCTATGTATTTCTCAGTATAGCTTTTTTTCAGAAAAGGGTGTCATCCCGCAACCTTTTTGGGCAAAAAAAAACCCCCAACAAAAGATAATTACCTCTTATGAAATGTCTATCTTGTTTGTTAAAGCCTTCGTGTCTTCCTTGGCTACTATCAACTGTATGGGGGTGGTGCACTATCACTGAAGGCTTGTATCATCTGCATGCTCTAACAGTTTTAATGTCCTTACTTAGGATTCCTCCTGGGTGAGAAATAAACTACACACCATAGCTTTAAACTACAAAATCCATTCAGTATTTCAGAACTCCCACCAAAATATTTTCCTGTTTTAGTTATTTATTTGGTTTGTCTGTCATTGAGTTAGTATCTTTATTGCAAAGCATGTATGTGGGGAAATAAGTGATCATGCACTGCATGTGAAACTGTGCCCAACACACTGAAGGAAGCAAATGGAGCTGAGGGCACTGATTGGCTTGATTGATTTCAGGTGTGGGCCTACAACAGGCAGTAGCAGGGCTAGCTGGAGGGAGACAGGAGCTTCCATTGTACACCTGCAGCAGCAGCGGACACAAGCTGACTTTCCCTTTGTTGATGGCCGTGTGAACACACTGGCTTGGAAATGGCTAGCGGGTAATGTTACTTCAGGTCACATCACATTCAACTCTTTTAGAGCTGGGGTCGAAAGTATGCTGTGGCTTTTTGGGCTATGATTTCTTGAGGTTTTCCTACTAGATCTTTTTTTAAAGTTTTTTTATTTGGGTTTACCCAGCAAGTAGTATGAATCAATGAAGGTACATTTCCATATAATTGCTGCCTTCTACTCTCTGTGTGTTGTCGTTCTCTAACTCCCTTTGCGTGGAGAAACAACAACAAACTCAGAGCCGGCAAGCTATAAGCTGAAAAGGGTACGTTTTGAAGAAAATTTGGATCGTGCAGCAAGGCAGGCCTGCTTTCTTTCACGATCTTTCAATGATTCTAAAGATTTACAAAGAATATATTAATGGTATTCGCTATCCAACTGGGATGTTTTGGTGCACACTTTAGGTAGGTGTAGGTATGTAGGCTTTTAGGCCACAACAAATAGGAGACACCATGATAAAGTTTAACTTAACTGGACTCTTATTAAATCAACTTAACCAAAGTAGACCAAATTAAAGCATTATTAAGATAAGGAGTATTGTCAGTATAGTCAGTGGTGTATGTGTGCATGAGTGATTGTGTAAAGTGCAAGCGACCCATTAAGATAACTTCAGAGGGAAAACCAGGGAGAGCAGGAATAGCGGCAGCCAGCCACAGGCAGTACAAACGGTTTAGATGCGTTACGTTACTGTATTGTGTGAACAGTTAATTTAATATTGTATGTGGTGTTTTCTTTTGCGGGGTGCAATTGTTCCACCAAAACAAGTTCCTTCCTGTGACCAGTTTACAGAGCCACTAGGCTCGTTGGAGGTGAGCTGCTCCTCACCAGCCCACCAGCCGTGGGCGGTGACACAAAGCCGCGGTCAAGTCGTACAGTTTACAGCAGCCTTCACTCTGAATGGGAAATTACAGAAACACTCGCATCCTATTAAGTCTGATTAATTATGTTATCAAACCCATATACAACACATGGTTTGATCACTTTGTTAAAATGTTCTAGGGATCTGTTGCTTATGTTAACAAACAGGACTGTAGCTGATCCATAATCTGATGGATTTAGTCTCTCTGACTTCTAAATGTATCCAATGTAAACCTGTACAGAATAAGCCTTTATATCAGACAAACCGCAATTTAAAATCCCTCCAATATTTATTTTTAGCTCTGGAAATGCGGGACTGCCCACCAAGTGGCCTGTATTTTAACATTGCCCAAGTAATTCTTTGATATTTACCAAACGATATTCTCTCAATGCCAGTTCTAAATATAAATGTAATTTATTTCATTATATTTTAAAGGTCACATGACATGGTGCTCGTTGGATGCTTTTATATAGACCTTAGTGGTCCCCTAATACTGTATCTGAACTCTCTTTTATATAGACCTTAGTGGTCCCCTAATACTGTATCTGAACTCTTTTATATAGACCTTAGTGGTCCCCTAATACTGTATCTGAACTCTCTTTTATATAGATCTTAGTGGTCCCCTAATACTTTATCTGAACTCTCTTTCCCAAAATTCAGCCTTGGTGCAGAATTCCAGCCACTAGAGCCAGTCCTACAATGAGCTCTCCTTAATATGTGCCATTTCTGAGTCTGTAGCTTTTGAGGAGGGGGGGGGGGCCTTGACCAACTTTGCCACTTTGCTTGTTTGAAAGCTATGTCTCTCTCTCATGGGGGGCCAAATTCTCTGGGCTGGCAAAGCAGAGAAAGGGGAAGTAACCTTGCCTCTTATGACCTCATAAGGAGCAAGATTCCAGATCGGCCCATCTGAACTTTAATTTTCTGAAAGGCAAAGCAGAATACCCAGGGCTCGGTTTTACACCTATCACCATTTCTAGCCTCTGGGGGACCATAGGAAGTTGGGGAGACTCATATTAATGTTAAGAAAAACGTTAAAGTGAAATTTTCCTGCCATGGGACCTTTTTAATTATTTCTTTATGTTGATGCGATCTGATTCTGTGGCAGAGCTGCTGATTGCAGTGGCACTGGAGCCAAAGTGTTACAGTTCATGCAGAGCCTGACTCGTAAGAAACCTATGGAGCCAGAAGGTGAGGAGTCCAACTTCTGCCGATGCCTGACCACCTGGGACCTGGTGGGTCTCGGTGTTGGCAGCACCCTTGGAGCTGGTGTATACGTGCTATCAGGAGAGGTGTCCAGGGAAGTGGCCGGGCCCAGCATTATCCTCTCCTTCCTGGTTGCAGCGTTGGCTTCGGTAATTGCCGGGTTGTGTTATGCTGAGTTTGGAGCCCGGGTGCCCAAGACGGGCTCAGCTTACCTTTACACCTATGTGGCTGTAGGTGAGGTCTGGGCATTTGTGACTGGCTGGAACCTGCTGCTGTCCTACGTGATTGGTAAGTGAAACACACAATAATGAAGTTGTTCAGACCAATATGTTGTGGCTTTTACCGGCAATCAAAACATATTGCGAAGCTCAGATTGCAACACGCACGGAGGGAGTGCGCCTTCATTTTGCCTTTACTCCACTTTATCTTTACAATTGCTGCTATATTGTTTTCAATATCTAATAAGTCCACAGCCTCTCATGAAGAAGTACTAATACCCACGCTGTGAATATGCTCCACTAAAAGTAAAAGTCTGGCATTCAAAACCTTACTTAAAGATATACTAAGCTTTAAAAACAAAAATACAATGTATAGACTCAAACACAATACCTCTCAATCAACACTCCTGACTCACTAGAAGTGTATGGAGTGACTACATTTTAAAGAAATTTTTCCAAAGTCTGATACTTAAGCCGGGTCTTATGCTGAGTTTGTCTACTGCAAAACACGTCCTACATCATTTCTGATCCGCAGGGCGCCCAAAAATGCATCCAAATTGAATGTATATGTTGTGATTTTGTATGTGCATACTATTTTAATTCTCAACCAACCAACTACCTCTGTAATCCATGTGCATCCCATATACAGTACTTTAACATGAACCTGGCATTAGACGAATGTAGTCCTGAAGAACTGTGTTGGAAGGTTTTGATTTGTCAATTTTATGAGGAGACAATAGTTTGAGAGCTCTTATAAATTAAAGCCAATAAGTAGTACAGAAAAAATAAATAAAAGCCCAATCTAAATGTCCATATCCCTCTTCTTCCTTTATTTTTTTTTTTTTTTTTGTTCGTTCTTCTCAGGGACATCCAGTGTAGCGGTAGCCTGGACTGGGACCTTTGATGACCTGATTGAAAACGTTATTGGTAAAACTCTGGAAAAACATACACCAATGGACTTTCCTGGCTTGGCTCCATACCCAGACTTCTTTGCTGCTGGACTCATTATGCTGCTCGCTGGTAATATCTGTCATTTTATGTGAAAGTTAAGGATATGAGATGCAGAATATTTGGCAAGCTGAAATTCTTTAAATTTTACACTTTATTTTTTAAATGTCAGGGATTCTTGCGCTTGGTGTGAAGGAGTCGGCCGTCGTGAACACAGTTTTTACTGCACTGAATGTAATTGTGTTGGTTTTTATCATCATCGCTGGCTTTATAAAAGGAGACATCAACAACTGGTACATCAGTCCGGAGACTATCCTGAATGCAACTCGACACATGGAGTAAGATTTCTCTTTTTTACCTATTTGAGATTCAAACTATTATGATTCTCTTATGTACCTAAATGTTCAGCTCATCTGAATTACATAAAAATATCTTCTCATCTACATGTAGTTAAGGTCTTCTGGGGTCTGCTCAGGTCCTAGAAACCCATCCTGGTTCGTGAGTCAGACAGTCCATTTAATATTCAGTCAAATTGGATTTGACTATCGCTGTAGGTATTAAGGTCATTGTAGTGCTGGGCGGGAGACCAAGAAGTTGTATCATGGTGGTTTTTTTAAGATTCTGGCGGTTTCATGGTATATCACTACATGGTTTTTCTTTTTCATGACTAGACCTCTATATAGGTTTTAAAATGGCTTTTTCGGCTGCCAGGAATAGAGTACAAAAACGTTTTATTGTAATGTTTACTGACAGCTTTTTGATGTATGTATGTGATCAAAGCATAACAATCTTCCTGATATGACCATCACAGTATGTTCTAAACATTTACAAGGGCTACAACTAACCTTTTTCTTTATCAATTGTTTTCTTAATCAATTAACTCTTTGGTTTATAAAATAAATGAAAAATGTTAATCAGTGTTTCCCAAAAGCCAAAGATGTCCTCAAATATTTTGTTTTGTCTACACCTTAAAGAGATTCAGTTTACTGTCAGAGTGAAGAAACATATTTACATTTTAAGGAGCTGGAATGTGTCTCCGGTTTTAGTTATTAGCTGCTGGGAACATGATTTTAAAAAGGTATTTTCTTCCTTTCTACAGGAACCTTACATCATCACATAATGAAACCGTTGACTTTGGTGTTGGTGGCTTCTTCCCCTTTGGCATTCATGGCACATTAGCAGGAGCAGCAACCTGTTTCTATGCTTTTGTTGGATTTGACTGCATTGCCACAACAGGTACTACCACTGTACTAGGAGTACACCTTTTGTTGTTTTGATTGGATGTCTTGGGAAGTATGGACACCCTTTTTTTTTTTTTTTTTTTTTTAACTGCATTGGAGTTTTACACAGGATATTAAACTAATGTCTTAACAATCTTGTATAAAGTACTTAAACTATACTTGAGCACAAGCATTTTACCTGAAAATGACTTTAGTAGGAGTTAGTCACCTTGTAGAATATTACTTGCGTAAAAGTCTTAAAGTATCTGATATTTACTGTACGTGAGTATCTAAAGTAATTTAGCTTTACAGTACAACACTGGTGTGTAACAAAGCTATTACAGATGAAACTCAAAACTCTTAAGCTCATTAAAAATTGCACTTCTCAAATTTTTGTACATAGTTCAAGTCACTTAGAGTATTAAATATTTTGTTTCTACACATATAAATCTTTTGGATCAATATGTCTTGTGTCAATTTGATTAATTTTGATAAAACGATTTTATTTTTTAAATATGGTTTATTGACTCCTACAACTTCAATTCAATTTTATTTATAGTATCAATTCATAACAAGAGTTATCTCGAGACACTTTACAGATAGAGTAGGTCCCAACAGTTCTAGTAGTTTCCTCCAGAGCAAGCAACAGTGGCGAGGAAAAACTTCCTTTTAGGCAGAAACCTTTTTTAACTCGGGTTGTAGTGATTCTAGAGATATGAAGCATTTTGAAGATACTCCAAGAAATGATATCGCAAAAACACCAATAGCACTGAACAGTTTGAATTGTTTAAACGGTTATGTACATCTCAAAATATTTGATATCGGCGGTGGTATTGCCCCAGACCGGTTGCAAGAATTGTGCTAATGGACCTGCCTTTTTCAGGTGAGGAGGTGCAGAACCCACAGAAAGCCATACCGATTGGGATCGTGGTGTCCCTGCTCGTCTGCTTTCTGGCCTACTTCGGCGTGTCGGCCACTCTGACTCTCATGATGCCCTACTATCTGCTCGACAGCCACAGCCCTCTACCTGTGGCCTTTGAGTACGTAGGCTGGGAGCCGGCAAAGTACGTTGTGGCCGTGGGATCGCTGTGTGCACTCTCGACAAGGTACTGGTGTTTAGTTCTTTTTTTTTTTTTTTTTTAATATACGAGGCTATGAGGTGAGGGAAAAGATTACCATTGTTGAAAATGGTGGTTTTTCTCCAGTTTCCTTTTTGTCCTCTGAGAAACCGCCACCAAAACTTACCTAGCCATTGGTGAGATGAAGAATTACTATGTGCTTTGAGTAAAACCCCACTTACTGTTTACATGTGTAACCGGTCTGGCCTCAGTACCCCCGCTGGGTCTAACGAGTGAAGCAGACGACTGGGGACTCGGGCTTTGGCTCAGGACATTTCCTGCTGTTCAGTGTTTTAGGAAGAGAAAACACAGCATTAGTCACATGCCCTATAAACACACGCCACTCTCGGCCAGATCCAACAATGTCTCACGAGGATTTACTTTCTCACTGAAATAAAAATCCCACATAATATGAAACAATAAATGCAAAAATACAACTAAAGACTATAAGAAGACTTTCATAATATGTAGCCTAAATAAAACTGCACTCAGATGCCTCACACTCCCTCACAGCATTACAAAATACACACTTTAAATCACAATAGGTTCTGTGCAAATAACATACCTGTTAAGTGTTTTGGTAAGAGAAAACACAGCGTTGTTCATATGCCCTCAAAACACGCCTAACATAAAAAATACATATAGGAGCAGTGCAGGACACAAAATGGAGAATGCCAACGCAGATACATGTGAAATCAGAGCATGTAAGCTTGCTAACTTAAACACTCAGAACTGAACAATACACAAACGCACGGAAGAGAAGGAAGCAGTATAACTGCTAAAAACCTATACTAATCACAATCACCCTGTCTAACACTTAAATACACATTGAACACTGTATTTAATACATGTACATCTGCCTCGCGCCACACAAGGTACCTCCCGCTCTCGGCCAGGTCCGACATCTTCTGACGAGAGCCGGGAAAACCAACGGTAGTTCCAATGTAAAATACATAACAGTCCCCTCCATTTTAAATAAAGAGCAAACAAAATTAATACACAGTAAAATTAGGGATATTTGGAATACCAATATTTGTCCATACCTGCTACACATGCTCAAAAGTCAGATAAATACACTTAAACGGTTTTGAGTTTGATACAGTTAGACGTGTTACATGTACAAATTAATTACTTGAAATATAAGTGCAAATAAATGGTCCCATATACCATCCCCCCCTGCTTCTTTGTAAACTGATCTTTATGTAAAATCAGTTTGACAGATATGAAGCGCATACGTCATGTGGAAATGAATGTCTAACCTGATTGGTGTTGCTGGCAAGCTTTCCCTTCACTCTAACGAAGCGTTGGTGTTTCTAACCACAGTCTCCTGGGAGTGATGTTTCCAATGCCGCGAGTGCTCTTCGCCATGGCGAGAGACGGCCTGATCTTCAAGCCTCTTTCTTACATGAGCTCCAGGCAAAGCCCTGTCGTTGCCACGCTGTCTTCAGGAGCCGTAGCAGGTAATGAAAGCGTTTTTTTTTTTTTTTTTTTCTCCTTCTATATTGGACCATTCTGCACCTCCCCATGAAGTAGTGTGCCCTTAATGTGATGAGGGAGGAAATCAGGCGGGTGGATGGGCAGGCAGCACACCGGACTTTCCAGCATTCTCATCGCTGGTCTGCAATGTGTAATGGCAATCTTCCCCTAATGTGTTTTTAATAACTAAGTGACTGTATTTTACATATTAACTTTCAAGAGCAAACTGTTACAAAGTGCTTCACAAAAGAAATGAGGCAACCAATATAAAATCCCACTGACGAAGAATAGAACAATATAAAATGGAAATATATAAAATGAGTTAAATAGGAAATCTAGTGATAAAAACATTTGTTGTAAAATATTGGAATTGAACATATGCTGGTGTTTTTGCAAAACATGGTTGAAGATTATGGGTAGCTATATGAAGGTGAATGTTGTAACCTAACATTATTCTTTGTTATTAAAATAAAAATAAAGCTTTTACTAAGGCCGCTTGTGTGATCTTAACTCGGCATCGCCTCCAGACTCTTGTTTGGTCAGTAACACATACGTGGATCTCTTGCAGCGGTCATGGTCCTGTTGTTTGACTTGAAGACGCTGGTTGACATGAGTTCAATCGGGACCATCTTTGCGTACACTCTTGTCGCAGTGTGTATTCTTATATTAAGGTATGTACACTGGGATTAACTAGATTTAAACAATATGTTTAGTATAAAGTCTAAATTTTAACATTTAAGAGAAGTGTAGACTGAAAGGAATAACCTTTTACCAACTTTGTTCATGTAAAGCATGTTGCGTATGTTTTCTCTCTCGCAGGTACAAGGAAGACCCTGGTCTCATCCACAGACCGGAAGCATTTAGTGTGATGGGGCTGTTGAAGCCTCCGGCACGACCCACCCACCGCACTTCAAAAAATGTCAACATATTCATCGTTATTATTTGTAAGTAATCCCTCATTATATTCTTTAATGGTAGTGATGGCCAAATGAAGCCTCACGAAGCTTTGTGAAACTTTTTTTGGTGCTCTTGGTTTAAAAGGCTCAAGGAATGGCAATGCAGTGTACTTTTAATTTTATTTATAGTATAAAGTCTAGACCATACTCTATAATTGACAAGGACCCAACAATTCCAGTAATTCCCCCAAGAGCAAGCCTTTAGTGCAACAGTGGCGAGGAAAAACTTCCTTTTATGGAGAAACCTCAGACAGACCCAGGCTTTTGGTGGGCAGAGTCTGGCGGTGCCGGTTGGGGGTACAATGAACAGTGGCAATTATAATAACAAAGATAATGAAATATGACTAGAAATGGTAGTTGTAGTTCATGGCGTAAGGGGCACTGCATGGCGTGGCAGGGAATAGCCGGACATGGCAGGGGGTCGAGCGGGACCAAGGTGCCAGCCTAATCTAAGGAACATTTAAGGGTTCTGGGGAATAAGCTCCCCAGAGCTAAGTTAATGTTAGCATTTCTGGGACATGAATGCACACAGATGGAAAGAGAGGAGAGAAGAGCTCAGTGTGTCAAAGGAAGTCCCTGGTCTGTCTCAAAATACAACGGCATAACAAAGTTCTGGTCCAAGGCAAACCGGAGCCAGCTCTAGAAGGGTTGGTGGATGAATCTGACAACTTTGAGAAGCAGAGAGGGGGGGGCCGTGTCTGAAGTTTTCCACCCTCCCCTTTCAACCCTTAGTTCAATAGACGGTATCTGTTGGGTTAAAGGAATACAGAACATAGTTCACAAGGCTTCATTTAGCCGTCACTATTTAACAGACATACGTACTATAGTATAATTTCTGCACTTACACGTTTCCATATTTACAGTGCCAATTTCCAGAGTTAGTGAAATAGCAATCCACAAAAATTTCACTTATTATTTTTTTTTTTTAAATGTACATACAGTTGGAGTATCTGTGTTTTTTTGTTTTTGTTTTTTTTAAGATTAAAGATATTTCCCATGTCAAAGTTTCTTCTGACAGCTATGATTCCTCTCTAGTGTTCCTGGTGATCGTTTTAAGCGCGCTGCTGTCCGAGGCATTGGATTCTCTCCAAAGACGAGAGTTGTGGAGCGTGCTGCTCATCAGTGTCCTTGCCCTGACACTGGTCCTCGCGGTCGTTATCGTCTGGAGACAGCCACAGAGCACAATTAAAGCTGCTTTCATGGTACATTGGAGGGTTGACGGTGGTGGGCAGGATTTCATACATCCTGAGGATTTAATTCTTTTTTTTTTTTTTTTTTTTTTAAACCGACATGGGAATATCTTGTTAGGTGGGTCAGTTAGCCTTACTGGGGGGCTGTTGCAGGGCACAGAAAGGGAATGACGAAGACTCAATGTGTGAAGGGAGGCTATCCCAGGTTAAACCTACACTGAATGAATGTGAATGCTGTTTGCATGATAAAAACAAAATTGTTAGCAAAAACCCTTTTTTTTTTTTTCAAACTTTTTTTGGACTGAGATTTTCAGTTTTGCTTGTTAATTCTAAGAAAGTTATATTGATGTTTAAAAAAAGAATATTAGACATACTGGTAGGCAGATTCTGTCTTTTCCATTACCTGCTGCAGGCTGTAGCTGCACATTAAGGTGCATTAAGCATACAGATGAGCGTGGTATCAATCCCCTAACAAACTCTCACCAAGAAAGCAAAAAGTATAATTTTCAAGATGTCTCTTGGCTTGAACCAGGCATGAGTTCATGTGTTTTTTGCAGGTACCCGGTCTCCCTGCAATTCCAGTTTTAAGTATCTTCATCAACACTTACCTGATGGTTCAGCTGGATGGAGAAGTTTGGATTAGCTATGCTGTGTGGATGGCAGTAGGTAAGGACATGCCGGTTTCAACTGCCCTAAATAACCAGGTCATTGAGGAATCTCTTTTTCTGGTTTGTGCATAATTTGTAGATGGTGAGATCTAAATAAACCAAGCTGTCCTTTTTAAATCTACCCTAAAAAGCTTCCCAACTCCTTTCCTTAGGCTTGATCATCTACTTTGGCTACGGGGTTCATCATAGTGTCCAGAAACAAAGGCTCTATGAGGCACGCACCCAGCAAGATGTTGTTCCTGTAAACAGGGTGGTGGTGGTTGCTGCTTGATGTGTATGGGATTGTGTGACGTGCTGCTCTCCACTTAACATGGTTTAAGTTGGCTACAGAATATGGTTCATCAAGGAATTACCTTGAAATCCATTTTAGCATTTTATTCAGGTTTCAGGCCAAGTTGAATTGGGCTGTTCCTTTTTGTTTTTATGCTAACAGTATTTTATCTTAAGTGTGTAGTCGTATTATCCATTATGACTCATCAGTCTTTCAAGACTATGCAATCTTGGATATTGTTTTAATGTCTGTATCTAAAAAAATAAATAAGATGAAATGTTTTTAAAATATGAATCCATATTGTGAACATTTAAATCAGTAAGAATTGTTAATGTTAATAAACTGCCGAAAGAATTTCAATTGAGTGGATAAGAGTTCTAGTGTCTTGTTTTTTTTTTTTTCCCCACATGCTTTGATATGAACTTAAGCAGCATTTTTTTTCGCTTGGACAGCAGTAGAAGCTGATTACACATAATCAACAATATATCAATGGCCTTATAAGTTAATGGCAGTTAAAAGTTGTCATCTCCAAATTATATGGTGTCATAAGTTCAAAATGTGCTCATTTTTGCTCAAGCTACACTTAAAAGTTCCACTCAATCTTTCAATCGATAATAGTTTTTGTTCCTAGTGTTGTGCTAGTAATAAAGTCTACATAAAGTGCATTGATCTCAAGTATAATAAAAACTGACTGGATTAACACACAATATAGACAAATTGTGGGCCGCCTATACCTACTAAATACTATATGAGGAATATGATATACCTATAAATAAAAGCAATCTTGTTTTTAAGGCAAGAAAGGGATGCAGAGATCTGCGTAATGTGTAAATTCACAAATTAAAGGTCCCATAACATGCTGCTCTTTGGATGCTTTTATATAGACCTTAGTGGTCCCCTAATACTGTATCTGAAGTCTTTTATATAGACCTTAGTGGTCCCCTAATACTGTATCTGAAGTCTTTTATATAGACCTTAGTGGTCCCCTAATACTGTATCGGAAGTCTCTTTTATTTATAGTGTCAAATCATAAGTTATCTTGAGACACTTTATAGATAGAGTAGGTCTAGACCACACTCTATAATTTATGAAGTCCCAACAATTCCCCCAAGCAGAAGCATGGTGCGACCATACCCAGTGGAAAGGAAAAACTTTTATGGAGAGACCTCGGTCAGACCCAGGCTCCTGGTAGGCGGTGTCTGATGGTGCCGGTTGGGGGTGTGATGCACAGTGGCAATAACGATCGCAAAAGAGAAAATGGAACAGTGACTAAAAAATGTTGGTCGTTCCTGTCATAGCAAGATGCTGCAGGGCGTTAGAGTATGTAGCATGGTGCAGCAGGGCACCGCAGAACGTAGCAGGGTGTTGTGTAGCAGGACCACCAAGATCTTGGTGCTATCCTAATCCAAGGAAATATGCTGGGCGAAAAGAAAACCTAAGGACTCCGGGAGTAAACTCCCAAGAACGGTTTAGTAAAATTCTCTGGGCGGTCAAAGCAGAGAAAGGGGAGGTAACCTTGCCTCTTATGACCTCATAAAGAGCAAGATTCCAGATTGGCCCATCTGAGCTTTAATTTTCTCAAAGGCAGAGCAGGATACCCAGGGCTCGGTTTACACCTATCACCATTTTTAGCCACTGGGGGACCATAGGGAGGCTGGGGGAATTCATATTAATGTTAAAAAACTCAAAATGAAATTTTCATGTCATAGGACCTTTTAATATATACATTTTACCACTCCTATCATTTAGTTCTATAAACGGGACTTGAGAAGGTCGAACAGTCATCCGCTGATCAGAAGGTTGGTGTTTAATGGCTGGTACTGCAATCTACATGTCAAAGTATCCTCGGTGCACCTGGCGCCACAAAATTACTATTAGGTGACTTTACCCCTGGAAAATACCGCTGTGCACTCAGACCACTGCTGGTAGCTTAGCTTTGTCTTTTGACAAGGCGGCTGCATTATCAGAAGCTAGAGCAAGCTAGATTTAACTTCTTTACTCAAGTAACAGTACAGGCTTTGAAATTTACCTAGTATATAAGTAGCCTTGCAAATGACAACCATTTTTCTTTTTATACAAAGCTACCTGAATCACACAAGTTAATAGAGAGCACGCTGAGAAACTTCAATGGACATGGAAAAAGGCTCTTTGGATGCCATTGCCTACATTTTAAATGGATGTCTGACAATAGGCCTAAAACATCACACATATGATTATGATTATTGTGACAGAGACTGGGACTCCAGGTTAATAAGATTCTGACTGAGTAGCAAGACATGAATTCAGTTGTGATTCAGTGAGAATTCGCAGTGTGAGGCGTGTGTCCATGCTTTTCTCTGAAATGACAACCTCTTGTACAAAAATAAAGTAATGAGCCAATTTTGTAAACTGTAAGGAGTAGAAAGTACTGATATGTGTGTTAAAAAGTAAAAAGTCTCCACAAAAAATAGTAAAGTAAAAAATATCAGAAAAATCTTGAGTTAATTACCATCTTTGGTGTTTGACCTGTAACGTAAATGAAAGCCTAAAGCTCATAAACTGACTTTTAAATAGTTACTCTGTCAAGTTGTACTTACTTAAAAAATTGAACAACTGCCTCAAGAAATGAGTGCCATATTCGTGAGTGCTGACCCTGTTCCGGCAGCACGGGTAAAGCCTGGTTAAATTGGTTAATTTTATCCTAATTTATGAAAAACAAATTGCCTCTCACATTTTTGACCTGCCTCCAGTCATTTTACCCTGGCACCAGGCCTGATCCTTGGGCAAGATGAACCCCAAATGGCTTTGAGTGGTCACTAAGACAAGAAAAGCGCTGTATGAATGCAGACCATTTACCATAAATGCACACATTTATTCTAAAGTTCCGAAACTTAAACACTTGATGCAGCAGATTTATACTTTTAGAGCTGACACTGTCCCACAATGAAGGACATGTGAAAAACACTTTAACTTTTAACTGGAAAAACACTTTAACTTTTAACTGGAAAATTCATTTTAGGTTAAACTGGACAAAAGTCCAGTTTAACCTAAAATGAATTTTCCAATTCCAAGGCTAGGTGATCTACAGTATTTGCAATAATACCAGCAGTTTAAAACTTCAACAAATTAGCAAAATAACAGGTGTTATGAGAATGATTGTTAGTTTGGTTCCTGGGTATGTCAAGGGTAAAATCATACCCAAACATAAAGTGTAGATTTCAAAAGAAAAATGAGAATGGCAATAGGTTGTGTGTAACACAGCAGATAGTTTTGACTGAGAAAAGACCTGGAGAAGAGCCTCAGCTATTGTCTTAGGTACAGCTTTTTTCTAATTTGGGTGAATTGACCCTTTAAGTTTTTTTTAATTCTTTGGCCAGTTAAACTCCTAATTTTAATGTTTCATCTAAGTTGCACATCAAGCTGACTGCTGTTTCAAGGCACTGTTCTTCATGAAGTTAACCCCTTACTTAGAATTGTGTTCTTCCTTCTTTTAATCTCTTCCCACTACCATCATCACATTTCTCTATTTCCCATCCACACATTGCCTATTTATCTTAATATTCCATTCTTCATCTAGTCTGTTGTTTTACCCCATCACCCCGGTCTCCCTCAATCACAGCCATGATCAATGTTGTGATTGCTGGGCTTCAGTTGTTACAGGGTGACTATACGGAAAAGCTAATTTATGTAGCCAATCTAGTGTTCATTTGTCAAGCATCACTCATCATTTGTGGAGCCTGCAGGACACACTGCTGCAGTCTCTGAGGGCCTGACATATGCTGTTTTGTTGTTTTGATTGCAATTAGAGGATGTGTCTGCGTATTAAAGAAGCAGTGAAACGTGACCACTGCAATATGGCGACACCTTTAGTGCTACTGGAGAGAGAGAGAGCACAGCAGAGGGAACAGGGGGATGGAATTACTATGTTCTCCGTGGCTGTGAGGACATTTTGTAGGAAGTTTATCCCAGGACTAAGATTCTACAGCCATAACAGCAGCTCTGTGAGGCTTTACATGGGCACAGTGGTGCTTTGAGCTAAATGCTAATGTCGGCGTGCTAACATGCTCACAATGCTAGTTTGCATAATGTTGATCATCATTTTTTGTTTAGTATATTAGCATGCTAAAATGAGCTAATTTTCACTAAACCGAGAGTACAGCAGTTGATTTTCAATTAATTGTGGCCGCTGTGGTTTAGGAGGTAGAGAGAATGCATGCCCATCAAAAGGTCAGTGGTTTGATCCCTTGCCCCTGCAGTATAAATGTTGATGTGTCCTTAAGCAAGATACTGAACTTTTGGCAGTTTCATCTGTGTGTGTGGATTTGGCCCCTTTTGTAGTAGTAGAAATAGGATTAATAATAATTATAGCAGTGGGTATGATAGAAAGATATGAATGAGCAGTAGCAATAATAATAGTATTTGTAATAAAAAATCTGACCAGTTATAACAATAGTAGCAGTGGGCTTCAAGCTGGACCACGGCAGCAGGCGCAGCCACGATCCAGATGTTGCCATGATCCACGGAAACTTGCGAGGAGAAAAGCACAAACACTCCACAGAAGAAGCTTAGTGTGTAGTACATTAAGTACTTTAGTGGAACATGAATGCATATAGATGAAGAGAGAGAAGAGCTCAATGTACAGTTTACATTGAGACTTCAATTAGCTGACAGACAGTCACGTGCAGGTTTGCAGGCAGTGCGGCAGAAGGTCACGCTGGAGGCTAACTAGTTGTAAATACAGCCGGAACACAGAGAACAGGCCCAGTCCCGATGACAGAGGAGATGAAGGAAAGCCGTCTGGGAGAAAATGTTGCCAGCAGCCATCTTTCGACCGCGAACGAAAGCAGCGACTGGGTGAGTCAGTTAACACAGCACAACTCCTCTAGAAGTAGGAAAGACATAGTCATTCAGGCCAGCTTAGGTCTTATCCTCATGTTAAACACAACATGCAGTAAGAGGAGACAATGTAATTAATGTCGTGCTAGATTAGCCTTCAGAAGCTATGATTCTTTGTTCTACAAGTTCAGCATTGCTTAGCTAGCATGTTACACACACAAACACCCAGAAAGTACAGACACTAACCCACAATATCTTGCATGTCTGTTCCAGCAGTTGATGTGTTTTTTAAATCCTGGACTATTCAAGTCAGTCTCTGTAGCTCACCTGAGCAGCTGCCACCACAAACACTAAAAATGAGTCCATCAGGGACGCACGCACGCACGCGCGCACGCGTGCAAACTGCCCTTATTAGCTGTTCCAGATTGGCCATCCTGAGGCCCAGATGCCTGTGACCTCCCCACGCTACCTAAATGCAGAGTTATTGTGATTAAAGCATGATTGGCAGCGCTGGTTATTAATTCTAATCTTGGGCCCATATGCGGGGTGGTGGGCAGAGGGCAGGCAGCAGTGTGTGCCAGGCGGACGCCACACAGAGGCTAATTCTCTCTGACACGCTATCAGAGCATGGTCACACACACTCCACATTCCCTCTGACACACAGACAACACCTATAGGTTACACACACTTTTCCTCTAATGCACAGGAGAGGGGTGGCGAGGAGAGAAGGTTATCCTTTAACAAAAGAGAGACACACACACACACACACACACACATATGTATGTATATGAAAGCCCCTCAACACAAAAGTGGCATTTTCTGAAACCAACTAAGGCGCTCTGTACCTTCAAGTACATCATTTGAAAGCAGAAGCAGCGTGTGCTGAGCAAATCCTTTCCATCTCAAGACTTGTATAAAGGTCTTACATTTAGCACTACTTAGAGGCAGAAACTCAAGTGATGGGCAATTTTGTAAATATATTTTTCTTCCCTCGAGGTAAAAGCTTTGAAGCAAATGATGTCTCATCTGTCGTAATAAGTCTCTTCTTGGGTTAAGATGTTTCCTCAGTGGCTGGATTCATCCTGAAATTACAGCAGCGGTATCACAGAAAGAACGGACTGAGTCAGATCCCTCATCAGGGTGATTATGGCATTATAGAGCCTGATAAAAATAACAGAAACACAAAGTGTTTTTAAGAGTAAGCAACTTTAACCGATATGCATGACTTACTATGCTTGTAATTTGATGAACTAGTCATTTTAAAGATGGACATTTTTTTCACCATGCTGGACACTGAAAAGTCCGAAAGCATGGGACCAAATGCAGTGGTAAAAAAAAAAAATAGTTTTCATCAAATTCAGTACCTGAGCAGGCATGCAGTGGTTTTAGACTGGAACCTTAGCCGACTGTTAAGGAAAGGAAAGCTTGAGGTACTCCTTTTTCTCCTGCAGAGGGCAATGTAATATCATGCAAGGGAAAGAGCTCTCATACTTTTCTTGGGGATGACATGGCTGCATATGTATGTTGTGATTTGAGGGAGGTTTCAAAGGGACTCAGTATTCACTTTATCAGCACACGTGCCATATTTCAACATACACATTTGTCACGGAATGAAAGTTGGACACACACAGCCGAGCTAATAGTCATTTGTCTTCAAATAGTGATCTCTTTGCAAAAACACAGAGATTTAGTTATCACCTGCATCCTGCTTGCTAATGACAATAAGGGGGGAAACATGTTCACCATTCACCACACGTTGCATCATATCAAGAGCGTTTGTTCACAAAGTGTTACAGACTTAATAAGTTAAATATTGGGATCAGCAGTGTACTCACAGAATGTGTTTCTCAGAGGCAGCCCTGAGGACAGACTAGACCACTGGACTAGAAAGTTAAAGTGAAGGTATCCTTCAGTGTCTTTCCCAGTCAGAGTTTGGTCCAGCAGGGTCCGATCCCTACCACTTCTTGCTTGGAGCAGCAGTCAGCATCACCCTCCCATCCTTGAGGAGCAATCATGCTCCCCTTGCTTATATATATATATGCTTCTAAATGGTGTCAACTGGTCACTGGAGGTGGCCGTGATTT